>NC_090749.1:98345471-98395471 GCF_036898095.1 Palaemon carinicauda | reverse complement strand
GCTAAATAAATAAAAGTTTTGCGAGAGATTCCTTGGAGATCTTGCCTGTCAAAGATTTTGTTGACAAGTTTCTATATGTCTGCGGATCCATAAGGTTCGAATGTTAGTGTCTCTCTTATTTAAAGTATCTTATTTCAATCAGAGGTTGTCAACTGAGGTTGTGTTTGGTGCGTGTGTTTGTTTGTTACTTATTAATTAATAGGAACTCGTATGAAGCAGATTTACATAGAAAAACAATTAAACTTTATAGTGATCACTCATCCCATTTTAATGCTTTGTTGGTCTGAAAATAATGAAATGGAAATCTCACTGACATGTTTATGTCTCTAATATATTGGTAAAAAGTAATTAAAACAATTATGATAATTGATACTGGTCGCAGGAAAAAGCTCAAGTCTCGTAATTACCAATTCACATCAGCAGGAACCAGCTCAGTCTCTTTGCATTTAATGATTTGAAGTTCTTTCAGGAAATTAGAATATTCTGCATCACTCAATTAATCTTAAATGCAGTTTTCGTTCATTTTTTATCACACACAACTAAACAAATATTTCCTGAATGGTAAATTAAATGAATGATCTCCAATAAATTTCCAATAGAACAAACATTTGGAGCCTTTTTTTAAAGGTCAAGATTGAGAGTTTAGAGTTTTTATTTATAGATTCATGTGCAGATTGAAGCCTATTTTCTCTTTCTTTCTACTAGTTGTTTTATTTCCTTTTATTATAGAGACCTTCTTCTCCATAGCCATAATTCTCCTTAATTGAATGTTTGTCTTCTTTATAGAAAGGGATGATTAACGAATGGATATTCAGACAGTCGAGAAATCACTTGTTCTTTTCCCATATTCTTATTGTTATCAATCTCTAAATGAATTTCCGAGTTTAGATTCATTAGGTAATTCTGAAGATGTTATCTGCAAAGAAAGAGAAAGAGAGAGAGAGAGAGAGAGAGAGAGAGAGAGAGAGAGAGAGAGAGAGAGTACGTACTACTCTCGCAAGTTCAAAGCCAAAACAATTCTTTATCTACTCCTAACTAAAACAGACAAATCACAGAACGTTTATGAGGTCTCTTTTTGATTCGTCTCTTTTTGAAAGAGAATCTTTGTTTACTCTGTTGTATTTTTGTTTACCCTTTATGGGTCCTGTTTGCTTTAGAGGCCGAGAAAAGGGGAAACCCAGAAGGGTCTATATCCAATAGGGTGAGATGTAAGAGGGAGGGAGGAAAGCCTCAAGGTCATGGCCTGAGAGGTAGAAGAGGTCTATCTTGGTTCTAAGGACCTGAAATAATTCATAAAGTCATTCAAATGGTAATTTTAGTGGGTCAAAGTTACCAGAATTCCGCATGTCATTCACGAATTCTGGTATCTTGGAAAGAGGATAGTTACCATCACCATCTTGGCACCTAGAGAGTAAAGGTTGTATGAATGAAAAAGTGGACGTCGTGGACTAACTGGGATTAAGCTTATGCTGAAGCAGGATAGAATAAGGACAATTGATATTCCATGGCAAATGTTAATTGATACTTTATTAGTCACTTATGTTAGTGAGTGAATGATTATGTGACCTGGAGAACCTATACCTGAGTGTTGAGTCTTCCATTTCTATTTCATCGTCTCGTTCTATTTCATCTATGAATAATTCCCAGTCCATCTCACCCTGACACCTCCTTTTTACCTTTCCTCTTCATCCTATCATCTTTAGGAAACCTCCCACGCTTCATGTAATCTTCAAGTCATCCAACCTTTATCCTTTCCCCATATGCTGAATTACTTCGAAATCTTGTCCCTCTTCAGTATCACAACCATAGATGTTCATTAGTACATTAAACATGAAGTTAAACTCCCATAGAAATAACCTTATTTCAAATGACATCTATCTCGATTGTATAATGCATTTGTGTATTGGGATCCAGAGGTAAATTCTACTTGATGTCGACAGAGGCCTCTTTTAGCACGACCTCTGGATGGAGGAATTGGAGCAGTTTTGGATGATTAAGTGATTTTGAAGAAATGGAGAAACTGTGAAGTGGTACACAAGTGAACGAATATGGGAGTCTAGATCGAAGTGAGAGGGGATGAGCAAGAGGGAGTGGGAGGGGGGAGTGTTCTGTAGATGAAGCATTATTGAGAATTCGTTGGAGAAAAACCCGAGCGATGTTGATGATGCCTTTAGGACGGCTCTCCTCCTAATTACTACAGATCCTCGTGAAGTGTAAGCAACAAGAAGTGTCTCCTTGACACATTATGCTCAGGAAATAACATTAATCTCTCTCTCTCTCTCTCTCTCTCTCTCTCTCTCTCTCTCCCATCACCTCTTGGATATCAGCTACCATACATAAATGATTTCTTAATCCAAGTGGCTTCATCACCCCATAGGAATTCAGTCCTTATTCCAGGATAGAAGAAAGACCAAAATCCCTTGACCACTTCAGTTGTCTCAATACATTTTATTTCATAGAGAAGGTTCAACGTAAAAATTTTAGATTTTGACTTTCGAAAATGGTTGCTACTGTATGAATGTATAATTCACACATAACCTCAGATGAAAGACTAGATTGTTTATACATCATCTCAATTGAATATAAATAAACAAACACACACACTCAAACTACCCTTCCTTTCCAATTAGAATTACTCTCTGGACACCTATCAGTTCTTATCAAAACATTGTCAGAAAGAACATGATTTGTTTTCCTCCTTAAGTAAACAAGTAAACAACTGATTAAAGTAAACAAGTAAATAACTGATCATTGCAGATGGGTCTGACACCTTCTTTGACGGGAGGAACACGAGGAAAGTGATCAGTTGTGCAAATTCTTCTGTGTGTGATTCCTGTTTAGATCTGTCGATGGGGAATTCGGAGACGTCGATTGATCTAAAGATTGGAATCGGCAAAGACGATCTTGGGTTGATTAACGCGGTCTAGAAAGGATTCGGAACATAGGGCCAGGTGTTAAGCTCAAGGAAGCTATTCAGCATCGACTTTAAAGTGAGAATTAGAACGACTTTAATTAATTCTGTTGCCAGCGTAGAAGGGTTTATAGGGTTTTATAGAATTTAGGTAATTTGTTTATGTATTGTATTATAAAGTAAGAGTTAAGAGAGGATGGGCAAGGAGAGGAAAGAAAGGTAGAAGGCTATTTAGTGGATGTAAAGAACTTCAGTAATGCCTACAGTGTGCCACAATACGAAAAGGTACTTAATAGAATTAAAGAAAAGTGTCACTCCAATAAAACCTGACAAGAATTCGAGGAAAAGAATTTTCTTTTTTTAAGATTCCCCAGTTATCATAAAGAAGAAGAAGAAGAAGACGAAGAAGAAGAAGAAATAAACACAATACCTGGAATAAGACATTTTATCGGAGCCCCGAAATAACTGAGAAAGATGAGGAGAAAATTGTTTCTTCTTCGTGACGTAAAACAAGAGTAAAATGCAGAGCGTAGAGTCTCGTGGCTTTTGCATTATACCCGAGGACGAGGAACTCGGTCCCGAGGGACAATGGTTTGAACAAGATGCAACTAAGCACGAAAAAGGGCTTTCTTTTAGAGAGAGAGAGAGAGAGAGAGAGAGAGAGAGAGAGAGAGAGAGAGAGAGAAGGGTATATTCGTAAGGATAATATTGAATAAGGTTTTGTAAGGATATCTATGATAAAAGATTATAGGAATATAACTCCTTATCATCCAATTAATAATCATTCGTTCTTTTACTTGTGGAAGCATTGGAAGATTATACTGTATAAATGAATATAGAAAAAGGTAGACTGATAAGAAATGTATTTGCATGACCAATATCTAAACCATTTATGGAATAAAGTTTGCAAAATCTATCTTTAATTTCTTTTTTGCTATTCTTTAAAGTTGAATTGTATGCAAAAGAAGGTCTTTCCAAATGGTAACTAGATTCCATTCATTGCAAAAGTCAGTATTATGAAAATAGTATTTTTATCTGCTTTCAAGAAACATGCAGCAAACCTTTGAACTCTCGAGAAGGTATAGAAGTTAGATCTGAAGTAACTCGATTGATCCAGCATTAACTGTGAGTGGAGTGAATTACCAATATCGACACTTGCTCGTTTAATGATGTCATGGACTCTCTCTCTCTCTCTCTCTCTCTCTTCTCTCTCTCTCTCTCAGAATAAATGAGACAGAACATTCAAGTGAGAACAGTTTGTAGACAGTTGATGGTATCGGCAAACTGTTCATAAGTAACAATATAAGATCTATCTTTATATTATGTGGATTATCAGGATGGATGGAAAGAGGAAGAGCAATAGAGCGAGAGTAGAAAGGATTGAGGAAGTTTAATGGTGAGTCAAACAGTGGAGGAGTCCTAGGGATTTCATTGGGATTTAGGATGATTCAGGAGAGAGAGAGAGAGAGAGAGAGAGAGAGAGGAGAGAGAGAGAGAGAGGAAAGGTTGTTTTGCAGTTTTTACAGTAGAATCCGCCATCGTTAAATTACCTTTAAATTGCCACAAAGACGTTATGTATCGGTGTAAGTTTTGGCAGTCCCCACTTCTACATATATTTCTTCTAGTTCTGCCCGTTCCAAAAGTTAATCATGTATTATAGTCTGAAGCACCAACTTTGGATTTAGTTGAAGTCCTTAAGTTTATTAAAAAAAAGAGGATACTTTATGACAATATGTAAGGAGAATTGATAAAGATATTGAAACGATAAAAAATTTTTTTTTTTTTCTCTCTCTCTCTCTCTCTCTCTCTCTCTCTCTCTCTCTCTCCTCAAAGTGGGGGGACAATGCACAACCAAACTATGCCACAACCAAACTACTAATCTGTTTGATCACACAGAGAGAGAGAGAGAGAGAGAGAGAGAGAGAGAGAGAGATTCGTGGGGATCATATTGAATAGAGTTTTGGAAGAACATATATGAGAATACAATTCCTTATCATCCTTATCATTATATATCACTCTTGCACTGGCGGAAGCATTCGAAAGTGATACTGTATTGATCATAGAAAAAGTAGACTGATAATAAATGCAATTTTGTGACCACCTAAGTAATTTATTGAATAAAGTTTGCTAAATGTATTCCATTTGTTTGAAGTTTTTAGGCTTGAATCGTTTACAAAAGTCTTTCAAAAATACTGTTTGATTTCAATTCTTTTTTTATCCTTTTTTTTTAATATCGTTCACCTTTACCCCCCCCCCTCCCCTTCCCCTTTCTCCTTCCTCTTGTGTCCCCTTAACCTTGGCAACAAAGAGGGGATCAAATTCCCCATGAGTTCAGACGCTGCCTTGAAATAAAAGTCTTTCAGATTAATCTTTGTAAACTACAAAATAAAGTTTGCTCCTCGAGATTAGTTTTCAGCTTCAGGTTTTTTTTTTTATCCTGTTCTTTGCTAAGAAAGTTTTCTGGAATTAATTTTTGTCGTGGAAAAGGATTTGGCTTCGATGTAAGAGGAATGAAATGTGTCTAATGTTACTCTTTTTTTATATATTTTCTTTTTTCGCTTAAAATTAATGCCTATCATATTCCCTATCATGGACTAGGGAGAAAATGTACATAACTGAATCTCCTCTGTATTAATATAGTCTAGCATTGAGGGAGTTTGCAGGTTTGGGAAAAGCCGAGAGAGACTCACTTTAATGCAAACATCAATCAAGTCTTTCTCTTAAGAAACGAACCTCCATCCCAGCGTTGTAAACAAACGCCCCTTTCCCTGTAGCAGAGGAACCCAGCGCCCCTTCACTAAGTCAATGCAAACACCTCACACGGATTAACTCCGAAGGTGCTTCAACTAATAATGGTCATTTTTATGCTTTTCTCATCTTACAATCCACCGGTAGGGGAAGGGGAGTGGCTGGAGGGAAAGCAAGCGTGTGTTATTGTGGGAGGAGTTGGGAGGGATGCAAAGAGCTAAGTAATGAATGATGATTCTGGCAAACATTTCGTCCATAATATTTGAAGTGTTGGAAGAGTAGGCTTCAAAATTTCCTCAGGATTTTAGAAGGAATTTCTTCAGAAAGAAAGAGAGAGAGAGAGAGAGAGAGAGAGAGAGAGAGAGAGAGAGAGAGATAAATATTTAAAGTAAGAGCATATTTACCTTTCCATAGATTTTTCTGAAGCAGTTTTTAGAAAATAAGGAAATGAAAAAAAAAATTATAAAAGTAAATTGTAATCTTGTTCTTAAGACCTATTTTGTGTGACTGTCAAAATTCAATTGAATATAAGGATAATCAAAATCAACTGATATTACAGAATAAAAAGAGAAAATAACGAAATTGGGGCAGAGAAAACCTGAGCCAAACAACGTCCCAAAATTAAACTAAGAGAAAAACTTTGCCCAAAGAAGAGTCAAGTGAGGTAATACAGTGATTAAAAGGGGAGCACTGCAGTCAAGGAATAGCAAGAACTAATTAAACAAAGGTATCAGGATGGAGAGGCAGAGGCACCAAGACAAAGGCCCTTTTTTCAAATGGATGAAGATGTTCTAAAGGTGTATCAGACCTGTGACTAGAATTGGTATCATTTCTATCTGTGGTCAGGGAAACTGCAACCTGGTTAGGAGCAGGGATTGCAACTTCTTGTGTCTAAAGTGGAAGTGGTCGTTCGTTTTATTTGGTATTTATTCACTAAGTGAAGTTAGATGTTCGCTGTCGGCTGTCGACTCGTTATAGCCTTATCTCGTCTTTGGTCCAACTGAATTAATTCTTTTGACCTGTTCGTCTCCGAGGTCAAACACGGATGCAAACACTTGTGGGAAAATAGGTCAAAGGTCGTGTTTCTCTCAATGGTCTTATTTGCCTGTTATCAGAGCGTTTCGTTTATGGTCTTGTTTATGTTTGAGTCACTGGAAGTTGTTGCTTTTGTGGAGTTTTGAGTGTATGATTCTGAAAGGACCAAAGAGGGTTTGTTTATTCAAAAATACAAATATCTATGATTATTGCCTGAAGATGTCGTGTTTTCAGACAGAACAAAGCTCAGAGTATTTTATAGGAATTAAAAGTATAGACTTGTAATTAGTAAGTAAAATATCTTATTTAACAGATGGGACGGGTCGTACATGACCCATCATACCTATCTAAGGGTGAAATTATTAACAGAGAATAGTATCCTGATAAAAGGATACAACCTAATACATAGGAAGTTTGAATTGAATTATAGAATTAAAAGATTGAATAAAAATATTGTGGTCAATTTCTAACATTCCCTCATTAGCCAACTGACCTGTGACTTGATACCAGTTGGATGGAGTCAAGAAGAAGGGTGTGGGGCTCTCAATCTCATCCATGAACACAGACAAAATTATATATGATGGTATGGCTCTTTTGACGCTGCTTCCCTCCATCAAGGGGATGTAGTATATGGAAAAATGTATGAATTTGCACACACACACACACGCACACCTATATATATATATATATATATAGGTGTGTGTGTATGTATATATATATATATATATATATATACTCTTTCCTTGGAGTCCCGATGAAAATATTTGGATAAAGTTGTGTCTCCTGAAGACGTCCAAATAAATGTTTTCTTCTTGACGAGTTGGGAAGGCAAAATGCTCCTCTCGAGGGTAAATGAGAGAGAGAGAGAGAGAGAGAGAGAGAGAGAGAGAGAGAGAGAAGTTGACTAATACCGAAAACGCTTAGAGATTTTCTTTTTCTAGTTGGGGTAAATCTATTACTATTGATGTCACCTGTGTACTTCGAGTGACGACTTAATAAATCTTTCGTTTATAGAACTGAATTAATCTTAATACAACAATATATATCAAATATTGAAGTTAGTTTAGCATCAGATCTTACTCATTGGGAAGACACTGTTATCTCAGTTGCTTGAGGGAATAAAAAATGTTAAGTAAACAAATTTTTATTTTAGCCTGGTAAGCTTCCCCCACTCTCTCTCTCTCTCTCTCTCTCTCTCTCTCTCTCTCTCTCTCTCTAATATTATTGTTTATCACCAGGAAGTACAATATTTATATTAAAAAACTAATTAAGATATAATGATGCGTGTCACTATATAAGATGGGAACAGGTTTAAACTTTTATGGTTTAGGATTCAAACGTTTAAGGTTTAAAGATTAAATGTTTTAAATTTAAAGATTTAATGATAAGTCATGAGACAATCTACTCCTCCTGATATACAGTCATTCCTTTGAACACCATTCTTTAATACTCAAAGAAATTGGAAATTCAATTCAATTGTTTAACGTTAAGGGTTTAAAGATACGTCATGAGTTGCAACAATCTACTCCTGATAATGTCAAATATTTTGGCAATTCTCAAATTAACTGGTATATCAGAAACAGTTTATCAGAGAGGAAAATTCAATGATAAGTTTAGAATGAAACGTTTTGGAACGTTGGGGGATTTCGTCGGAACATCAAAGGGAAAATCCTTCCGAGATAAACCAACGTTTGGGAAAGAGTTCACGAAATTCCTCAGGAAATTCAGCTGATAAGGACACGAGATGAGAAGATAATATTAGGAGGGGAAATTCAGTAACATGATTCGAACAATGCTGCAATAAAAAAGTTGTATAGAATTCTTACCTTTGTTTTATTCATCCAAAGTATGGACCAGATAAATCGAATGAGCTGGTAAATTTGAAAGCCCATCAGATGGCAAACTTTTTATCCATTAGCTGACAAACCTCTAATCCCATCAGCTGACGAACCTCCAAACTCATTTCCTGGTAAACCCTAAATCAGAGACCTAATCCCATCAGAAGGCAAACTTCTTATCATATCAGCTGACCAACCTCTAAACCCATCAGCTGAAAAACTAATAATCCCATCAGCTGGCAAACCTCCAAACCCATCAATTAGAAAAACTTTAATCCGATCAGCTGGAAATCCTCTGATCACAACAGCTGTCTCACAATGGTAAGAATTTTACAGCCTCAGTTAAAGAGAGGAAAGAGTTTGGGCCTTTCACTTAAGAAGTAAGAACATTATCCTCTCAATTACAAAGGCTAAAACTTTGTACTCTTACTTGAAGAAGCCACGATTCTGTCCTCTTACTTAGAGATGTAAACAAGGTCTCAGTTCAGTTTACCCTTCACCTTTTCTTAAGAGATACTTTCCCCTATGGATTGGGGTAAAAGAACTCCAGAGTGTAATAGGAGAACAGCTAACTTTATCTATCTATTTCCGGGTCATCTTGTAGGGAGGGAATCTACAAAATACTGAATTGATCAAAGAAATTGGAATATTATTCAAAACACTTACATCTTTATATTTGCTCTTCATTTCATGTAAAGGAAGATCTTGTTGAAATCTCTCTCTCTCTCTCTCTCTCTCTCTCTCTCTCTCTCTCTCATGCTTTTCATGCATAATAGTTAAAGTAGAGAATAGCCTCATATTCTATTTCTTTCTTCGCCATCTGCAATAAACTTTTGCAGTTTTCTCGACCAAAATGAGCCTCTCTTTCTTCGTCTCCCATTTCCATTATGAGCTCTTTCTTATTCTGGTACTCAAAATCGTTCTAAGGTATTGTTCAGATGCACATATACATTCTCTCTCTCTCTCTCTCTCTCTCTCTCTCTCTCTCTCTCTCGTAATCTTATATAGGGTTAACAAACTTCACAGAATCTTTTCATCTCGGTTCCTTAGTCTCCCAAACATTCACCTTCCTCCTTTGTTTACAAAACGAATCCAGCGTTGAGGAACATTTTATTTTGCGGGAAGAAATAGTCTCCAGGGAAGGTGGAAACTTGTCTACTAAAATTTGACGAGGAACTGTCTGTGTGTGTGTGGGGGGGGGGGGGGGGGGTTAGGGGATGGAGGGGGCTTCTTTAGGGGAAGATTGTTACCCTCTTATTTTCATAATGGCCTAATAACATTTAAGTTCGCTGAGGTAGAGAATTCTCTGAAAAACTTTGTAAAATAGCCAATTTTTCTTCTCGTAAATTTTCACTTCATTTGGTCGTTTTCTTTTTATCATCAATTATAATCATCATTATCATCATTACCATCAAGAATATCACTATTATCATCACCCTTAACATTATCATCAGCATCATACAAAAGTAAGGGAAACCACCAGTCTCTCTCTCTCTCTCTCTCTCTCTCTCTCTCTCTCTCTCAGCAGGTGAATTGGCCTTACATTTGCAAAAGTAATTTTCAGTTAATGAATAGACAACTCTCACAGAGAGAGAGAGAGAGAGAGAGAGAGAGAGAGAGAGAGAGAGAGAGAGAGGAAATATTTTATCACTGGCTTAAAACTCAGAGCGAAAGGCCGGAACAACGGAATGGAACAAAGTCTGTTGAATTGGACAGGAACTAACGGAACTGAGGAAGCTCAGTTGGATCGTTCCATTCTGGACACTCGAACGGCCAAAGTTTTTTCTATTTATATTACAAGAGGAAAAATCGCCATTTAAAACTAAAGTGCGGATTTCTTTAAGGACACACGCACACGCATATGCATATATATTATATATATATGTATATATATATATATATATATATATATGTGTATATATATATATATATATATATGTATGTGTGTGTGTGTGTGTGTGTTGGAAATAGAAAAAGCTGAAATAAATCATAATTTTCTTTGCATATGATTTGGCCATTTGACCCAGCTCTGGGGCCGGGAAGGCCATTCAGTATTGAGGCTGAAAGATAGGAACCCTCGCTGTTGATTCCAGGAAGCGAATGTCTGTCAGTCAGTCATTAATCAGTCAGTCAGTCCATTCAGAAGATGAAAGACATTTCACCTGAATAATACTACAAGACAACGTTCATACATTATTCATTCATTCATTCATGGGGAAAGGGAGTTCAAGGGTCACTCACACGAGATCAGAAAAGGTCATTATTAAAATATTTTATAAGAATAGAATACAGAAATAAGAAAGAAAGTATTAAATTTGACAAGAATTAATTGGACAAAGTAATGATTTTCTAAGCTTTGATTGGATGTGATATAGATTTAATTTACCCCCATTGATCACCTATAATGAATAATTGAATTCTTCATTATATGTGAATGTTATTTGTTTTCATCTTCCTATTAATTTCTGTTAACAAAAACAAACATAAACACACAAACAATCAGCAAATACTTCCAGAGAACTTATAAACTCTCGAGAAGGTTTTGAAGTTTAACTAAAGTTACGTGATTGATCCAGCATTAACTGTGAGTGTAAAGTGAGTTTCCAAGATCAACACTTGCTCGTTCAACACTGTCATGGAATCTCTCTCTCTCTCTCTCTCTCTCTCTCTCTCTCTCTCTCTCTCTCTCTCTCTCTCTTAGAGAAAAAATGAGAAATCATAATATTAAGGGAAAGATAAAATAATTTCTGCAAAACAGAAAACAGATAGTGGTTGCAAATGACGAGAAATTAGATGAAGCTCAGGTAATATCTGGCGTGCCACAAGGTACGGTATTAGCGGCACTGCTGTTTGTTATTATCTCAGACATAGACTGTAATGTTAAAGACTCTATAGTGAGGAGTTTCGCCGATGACACAAGAATAAGTAGAGAAATTACTTCTGATGAAGATAGGAACTCATTACAAAGAGATCTAAACAAAATATATGAATGGGCGGAGATAAATAGGATGGTATTTAACTCCGATAAATTCGAGTCAATAAATTATGGAAACAGAGAAGGAATGGTATATGCATACAAGGGACCTAATAACGAGACAATCACAAACAAGGAAGCAATGAAAGATCTTGGAGTAATGTTAAACAGGAATATGTTATGCAACGACCAAATAGCAACACTGTTGGCTAAATGTAAAGCAAAAATGGGAATGCTATTCAGACACTTTAAAACAAGAAAAGCTGAATACATGATTATGCTGTAAAAAAAACTTATGTACGTAGTACACTCGAGTACTGCAATGTGATATGGTACCCACACTACCAAAAGGATATTGCACAAATAGAGTGTATAAAGGTCCTTTACTGCTAGAATAGAAGAAGTTAAGGACCTTGACTACTGGGAAAGACTGCAATTTTTAAAATTATACAGTCTAGAAAGGAGAAGAGGACGAAAAATGATAATACAAGCATGAAAACAAATCGAAGTAATTACTGAAAACATCATGGAGCTAAAAATATCAGAAAGAGCAAGCCGAGGTAGATTAATAGTGCCCAAAACTATACCAGGAAAACTAAGGAAGGCACAGAGGACATTAATCCACTCCGCACCAGCATTGATAATGCAGCGACTATTTAATGCGCTGCCAGCTCATCTAAGAAACATATCAGGAGTGAGCGTAGATGTGTTTAAGAATAAGCTCGATAAACACCAAAGATGCATCCCAGACCATCCAAGACTGGAAGATGCAAAATACACCGGAAGATGCATTAGCAACTCTCTGGTGGATATACGAGGTGCCTCACACTGAGGGACCTGGGGGAACCCAAACATAGAATAAGGAAATAAGGCTCTCTCTCTCTCTCTCTCTCTCTCTCTCTCTCTCTCTCTCTCAGAATAGGATATCCACTATGTACATCTATGACTATGATGTCCCTTAGGAACTAAAAGGTACAATGTCTTCGTGGATTCTTACCCTACCAAAAGTAACGTGATTTAATCTCCTTTGTTAATTGTTCCAGTATTCCAGACCTTCCCCTTCAGGTACTAATTTCACGTCAAAAACGAGAACCCGTTTCCGGCATTGGAGGTCTTTTTCCTCGTTATGAAAGCAAGACGGCAATAGTTATGACAACACTAAGCCCAATTAATGAAGGAGTCAATTATTCAGATGGTCGAGATTCCTCCATTTCATCCCTGAAAATTACATCAATTATTGAGGCATTCGTCCTTAGTGCTTTTGGAAAGGGGGAAGGATAGGTGAGGGATGCAAGGAAGGAACCTTGCATGTTGTTTTCTCAGGGGAAGTTACGTCATCTTAAAAGATTTTCATTCAATTACAAATTAATTAATCTGCTCTGAAGGTTTGTATGGTCTTTGTCCCAAAATACTTTAATGGAAAAGTGGCCAAAGAAAATTCTTATTTTTTTTTCACCAGTCTCTGAAACTTCTTCTCATTATCACCTTGTATTCAGAACAATTAATACTCTGGAAACGTATATTCATATAATTAGAAATATATGACCATCCGTCTTGAATGGACTATCAAGGAGGAATAAACCTTTTCATATATATCTCATAGTGATTCACTTTACATTTAATGTGATTCACTTTACATTTAATGTAACAACCTGGAAATTTGAAAACTAATTAGTTTCTTGGTCGCAGGGCTGAGTAGTCTCTCTTTATCCTCTTATCTATTGTCCTTCTTTCTTATTCAGAATATCTTCTGGTTTTCACATACCCATATACCCTTTCTCCTCCCTCTTTCTACTTCCCCTACCTTTCCTCCTTTTCTCTCCCCTTTCCTGACAGGAGGGAAACCCCAGAACAAAAGGGCCCTGTGAAAAGATCGTAAGTATTGCAGAGAATGTTCGACTCTCTTTGATGTTAAATGTTGTAGGGGCGAATATGCTATGTCCTTTCTGTGCTATGGGAGAACACATAATGGGCAATTCTCTCTCTCTCTCTCTCTCTCTCTCTCTCTCTCTCTCTCTCTCTCTCTCTCTCTCTCTCTCTCAAGTAATCGACCTCCTCTGTACTACAAAGGACACGAAATCAATCAAGCGAGGCAGTAACAATGCACACAAGGGCCATTTTGTCCTCCTGATGAGGTGATTACTTCTAAGGATATAAAACTTTGTGCCAAAAAGGTCTCAAAGTGACTCACTTCTGATGAACGCCAAATCGTAAATCTGGTTTGGATTTACAAGAGGGAGATTTCAGTTCAAGATTGTGAGATTTTCGTACTGATAAATGATGTAAATGAGTTATTCCTGCAGGTGATGTGTGCTCCTATTCTACACAGTAGTATTAGCTGCATCTCAGTAATGCCCACAAATATTTTATCCCTGATTACATTAGAGCTTACTTATATTATAGTTAAAAAAGTTGGTATATGAATAATGATATATAATCAGGATATTTAATTGTAGAATTTACAAATTCTGTTCACAAATATTCTAAACAGATTCATACGAGAGTAATATATATATATATATATATATAGAGAGAGAGAGAGAGAGAGAGAGAGAGAGAGATATATATATATATATATATATACAGATATATATATATATATATATATACTTTATAATATTTGAGGACTATGTACACATCACAAAGAAAATATTGAGAAATTTAATGACAACATTTTGTCTAACCCGTGTAATAATCTTTCATGCAACGGTACACAAAATATAGGTAAATAATTATTATTATTTTTGCATAGATAATTCTTCAATCAATACTAAGCAATATATTTAAAAGGAAATTTCGACTCCGAGGGAGAGACAAAGATTTGATTTTGGGAAAAGATGGTTATAAAGCAAAGCTCTCAAGTTGTTTTGTGCCTTAGAGACTGACCCACCCATGATCACTTGATATGTTTGGTCTATGATATCCTGTGACAAGCAATGATCTGTTTTTTAACTGTGCTGCTCACGAGAGACCTTTAAACCTTTAAAAAGCCTCTTCAAAAGGCTTCTTTGAAGGGCCTCTTTAAAAGGCATCATCAAAAGGCCTCTTTAGGAGGCTTCTTTAAAAGGCATCTTTAAAAAGCTTCTTCAAAAGGCCTTTTTAAAAGCTTTTTCAAAAAGCCTCTTCAAAAGGCTTCTTTAAAAGGACTGTTCAAAAGGTTTATTTAAAAGCCCCCATCAAAAGGTCTCTTTAAAGGGCTGGCATCAGTGATCCAGAGAATAATACATCATCTTTACAGGTGACATCATTCTACAGTACAGAAAGTAATAGATTTGTGAGTATATATATATATATATATATATACAGTATATATATATATATATATATATATATTGCACATTTAGATGTGTTTTTCATATTTAAATAAGCCATATATATTTTTGATACATTAATGTCTGGATTCTCTTAACGACCTCAGTATCACAGCCCCAGGCGAAATCACACAAAAACGAGCTTGTGACCGGCCGGGATTCGATCCCTGGTCCGGCAAATTTGTATAGACAATGACTACCATTTTGGCACGAAGAAAGATAAAAGTCTATGACTATTCTGCTGTCCTGTACTTATACCTGTCGAATTCGTGTGTTTTGTTCTTAGAATTGAAATTAACCCATCTTCACCATCGTAGCTAATTGGTAGTTTGTTACTTGGCATTCGAGTAATGATAAATTTTCACATTTAGACGTGTTTTTCATATTGAAATAAGCCATACAGTTTGATACCTTTATGTCTGGATTCTCTTAACGACCTCGGGATCAGAGCCCCAGGCGAAATCACACTAAGACAAGAGTGTCACGTACCGTCTCGAAGCAACAAATTACACATAGAGAAAATCCTGTCAAGTATAATTTTTTAACTGCTGTCTATAAAAAGGCCTCCTTTAAGAAAAGTACCAAAGCATCTCTTTCTTCATTTTTCTCATCTCCTCCTCCCAAGCTTTACTTCCATTCCAACAGAATATATCCATCTCCATTTTCACTACAGTAATTGACCACTTTGAAACACGCATAGTAATATTATCACTTACTTTCATATAACACGCATATATATATACACATACACACACACACACACACATATATATATATATATATATATGTGTGTATATATATATATATATATATATATTGAAATCAAACGAATGGAAAACCTTCTATATTCTATTTTCCAAAGCCAAATTGTTGAGGAGCAGAAATGAAGGTGTTAATTTGACTTTTACTCGAGTGTAAGATTTCCCTCGAGAAACCAAAAGCCTTGTGGAGTCCGACATAGTTCTGGAATCTTACTTAATGCCTGGAAATATTTTGAAACTTAATGGTACTGGATTTGCTGTTGAATCCTGGAAAATAGTTTTGATGGTCGTCAGGTTACTGGAATCGAAGCAAGTACCTGGAAAGGGATTTTGACGGATGTTTGAGTAATTTAGTTGCAGGAAATTCTTTTGGGAAGGTTTTAAGGGACATTTGGGGTACTGGAATCGTAGTGGGTACTTGAAAAAGGGGATTTTGAGGATCGTTGGAGTACTGGAGTGATAATCAATACCTAGAAAGAGATTTGGAGATTTGAAAGAGTTCTTGAGTCTTTTTCAGTATCAGGAAATTAGTTCTGAAGTTTGGTCTGATTCCTTTTAACCCACAAAACCCCTGGTTACCTAAACCTCATGCATAAAATTTATATATCCTTAACATTTTTTTTCTCCTTCTTAAGAAGTCCACCTTTTTGGAACCAGTCTTCAACTGTTTCGTTCCAAGATTATTTGGTCTTACGTCTAATCTTGTGTCTTTTAACTCAGGTCTAAGTCTTCCGACTATGATCCTTCAAATGCCAGGAAACAAAAGTGGACTTTCTTAATAATTTCATAGATATTTTATGTTTACATTACAATATCGTTCAGAGAACGCAGAATCCTTCGTTTTTATATACATCAAGTTGGATGATCCTTTATGCGTTAATGGTACAAATTATTTTAAATCCTTTTAGGATTTTAAGAGGACCGCAGGGATTTACTTGTTCGAATTTATTAAGGGATTAAGAGGATTTACATGTTATGGAGTCTTTGGTTTCTTTGTCATTTTCAACTTATGAAGGAGGCCTTTAATTTATAGAAAGAATTAAAACCAAAGTACTGATAACTATAACATATATAGTCTTTTATGATAATTTCTATCAAGACATATTTCCTGGAATCAAGTTTTTCTTTTAAGTTTGCCAATTTTGGATCTTGATATTCTTCATTAGATTTGAAACTCTAAACTTGCAAAACCACTTGAGAAAAATACTTTGTTGATTTCTCCTTTCTCTTCATTAAGTTGAAAAGATGGTGTCCTAATTGATAATTACAGTCACGGTCATTTGCATAGCAATATCTCTCTCTCTCTCTCTCTCTCTCTCTCTCTCTCTCTCTCTCAGTCTGCACCACCTGGATGCAAAGACATTTTTGGCAGCTGAGAATGAAAGATCCCATAATTAACTACGTTTTCTCTCCTCTCTTATTTCTTCTTCTTCTTCTTCTTCTTTTTCTTCTTCTTCTTCATTTTTTATTCTTATGGTTTTTATATTTCAATATCTGTATATCTTTCAAATACACAAACAATTTGTATCCAACAAATAACATAGATAAAACAGAAACAAAGAGCAAATTCCAAATACAAATAAGATAATTGTTTAAAATAAAATGAAAAATTAGGAAAAATTTTTGTATCCAGTAAATAAAAAAATAAAACAGAAATATGTTAAAATTCGAACGAAATTGAAACAAGGAACAAATGAAGATACAATTAAGATGACATTCCTATAATGAACATTTACAAATATTAACCTGATTATGCATAAAAGATACTAAAAAAAAAAATTGGATAATAAACTCGATCGTTCTCATCATAGAAGTGATATTATCAGAAAGTGTTGCTATTGGCTTGTCACTGTACACACAATCAAGTGGCCATATTTGAAAGGTTAAGTACCTGCATGGGATCTCTCTCTCTCTCTCTCTCTCTCTCTCTCTCTCTCTCTCTTTATCATGTCCAGACTAATTTTCGAATTTAATAATCTTTGCATGAATATCACTGTATTTATACAATTGAAGAATGAATATCTTATTTATCAATTCTTCTGTCTCCTTTTTTGAATTTTTTTTTCTAATTTTTTTTTCAGGAAATTTTCCTAATTAGATGAAGTTAGATTTTACCCTAAGTTAGTCATACCTCGGAAATTTTTTGGTATAATTTCACTTTTTGTCTTACTTTTTTAGTTTAGAAAATCATTATTTCGAAACCAACTTAGAGTCTATTAAGGGAGAATCTAAAATTTCCAGTAAACAGGGTATCAACATCAATGAAGATTTACTCTCTTACTTCCCAACAGACTCATCACCCTCCCCCCCACAAAGGGTATGGCGATCAAGTATTGTGAAGAACCTCAACCAAGTTACAAAAACCGAACAAGGAAATCAAGAGGTCAACAGAGGTCAGTCAGAACCTCACCATTCACCCTACCTCATGTAATAAGGTCAGTTCCATCTACTGCTTCGTATTTCCTTTGTTCTAAATTATCTAAATTGATTTTTGTAAGATGTTTGGCCGATTTCATTTTGAAATAGTATGTACGTTCAATGACGTATTTTAGACTGGCGTTGATTGAGTGTCATTTATAAGTTGTTATTAGAGTTTTCAGAAGTTAGTAAAACCAATATGCGACCGACCTTCTTTACTATAAGAATAAAGAAAAACACTCATATGATAATTCCTTATTATAATAATACACTTTCAACTCCCGTTGTGTAGATTGAAGCAGAGATAAAATAAAAACAAATTATTCAATTAAAACTAAACATCAGAATATAGAAAAAGATCTCTGAATTGGAACCAAAATATTCGGAATAAGATTCATTCTGTGAATAAAAGTTAATCTTTGATTGGAAACCTAATCCTGGAAATCAAGTGTAATCAACGATTGGAAGAATGATCTCTGAATTAGATCCAATCCTTAAAGACACAGCGGCTGACCGGAAGTACCAATCAGAAGCTGGCAGAGAAAGAGATTGGGATTGTGAGGCGAATGTGAAAGACACGAGATCTGGAAATGAGTCAGGTAAAAGACACAGGTGAATCTTTCTCCTCTTGGTTTCGAAATGAGAGGCAATGAAGAGTGTAATAAAAGGAGAGAGAGAGAGAGAGAGAGAGAGAGAGAGAGAGAGAGAGAGAGTATATTACTCACGCACGGTCAAAGCCAAAACAATTCTTCCTGTTTCCTATTCAGGACACTGGATGCCTAACCCCAGAAAAACCTTTCGTCCATCTCTCTCTGATTTGCCTCTTTTCGAAAGAGAATCTTTGTTTACTCGGTTGTGTTTTTGTTTACCCTTTATGCGTCCTCTTTGCTTTAGAGGCCGAGAAAGAGGCGATGCCCAGAAGGGTCAATATCGAATGGGATGAGAAGTAAGAGGGAAGGAGGGAGCCCTGGAGGTCATGGCGTGAGAGGTAGGAGAGGTCAATCTTGGTTCTGAAGACTTAAGCTATTTCATAAAGTCATCCAAAAGGTAATTTGAGTTAGTCAAAGTTACCAGAATTACAGACGTTATTTACGAATTTTGGTATCTTGGAAAGAGGATAGTTACCATCACCATCCTGGCACCCAGAGAGTGAAGGTTCTATGAATGAAAAATTGGATGTCGTGGATTAACTGGGATTTAGTTTATGCTTGAGCCGGTTGGAATAGGGACAGTTGATATCCTATGACAAATGTTAATAAGTATTCTATTAATCTCTTCTATCCATGTACCTGTTGGTGAGCGAATGATTACATGCCTTGGTGAAACTATAACTGAATTTTTGAGTCTTGTATTTCCTCATCATTGTCTCGTTCTATTTCTCCTAGGAATAATTTCCACCCAATCTCACCGTGACACCTCCTTTTTACCTTTCCTCATCATCCTATCCTCTTTAGGAAACCTCCCACACTTCATCTAATTTTCAAATCCTCTGACCTTTATCCTTTCCCTATATGCTGAAGTACTTTGAAATCTCGTCCCTGTTTGGTATCACAACCATAGATGTTTATAAGTACTTTAAATAGGAAGTTAAAGTCCCATAGAAATAACCTTATTTCAAAAGATTGTATAATGTATTTGTGTATTTTGATCCAGAGCTAAATTCTACTTGATGTCGACAGAGCCTCTTTTAGAACGACCTCTGGATGGAGGAATTGGAGCAGTTTTGGATGATAAAGGAATTTTGAGGAAATGAACAAATTGTAAAGTAGTATACGAGTGAACAAATAAGGGAGTCAAGAACGAAGTGAGAGGGAGTGGGGGAGAGGGAGAGGGAGAGGGAGAGAGAGGGGTGGAGTGTTGTGTCGCCGAAGCATCGTTGAGAATTTGTGGGAAATAAACCCGAGCGATGTTGATGATGCCTTTAGGACGGCTCTTCTCCTAATTATTACAGATACTCGTGAAGAGAAAGCAACAGGAAGTGTCTCATCAGACCAATTATGCTTAGGAGGGAGCATTAAGACTCTCTCTCTCTCTCTCTCTCTCTCTCTCATATGCAAAGACAGTCTTACATAGGGTTAACAAATTTCCGAGAACCCTTTTATCTTTGGAAACTCGGTTCCTTAGTCTCCCAAACATTCACCTTCCGCCTTTGTTTACAAAACGAATGCAGTGTTGAGGAACATTTTATTTTGCCAGAAGAAATAGTCTTCAGGGAAGGCGGGAACTTGTCTACTATAATTAGACAAGGAATTGGTGGATTGGTGCTTGAAGAAGGCTTTTTTTTTAGGGGGAAATTGTTACCCTCTTATTTTCATTTTGGCCTAATAAAATTTAAGTTCGCTGAGGTAGAGAAATCTCTGAGAAACTTCTTAAAATTGTCAACTTTTCTTCTCGTAAAATTTCCCTTCGTTTGGACGTTTTATTTAGGAAACTTGTATATATATATATATATATATATACACACACACACACATATATATATGTATATATATATATATATGTGTATATATATATGTGTATATATATATATATATATATATATATATATATATATATATATATATATATATATATATATATATATAATAATAATAAATGAAATGGTTAGTTATTACATGTTTAAAACACATGACGTAATATGTCATTGCGGATGAAGATGCTAGCGTGAGATTTGCTGTAGTCAGATAAAATCATAACAGGATGTATTTTGCATCCCTCGGCAATGTAACATTTTTCTGAAGCATCAACACAAATGCATACCGTGTGAAAGATTTTGTCGTCACCGGATGCAGGTGTCTTCCGAGACGAATGTAAAGTTTACATATTGTGTTTAAATGCTGAGACAACTAAACATACGATATCTGTAATATCGATAATTTAGGCAGTTCATATCTATACTTCACCTGAATTGGTCATCCGACCAAACCAGCTACACTCGTGTGATGGAGATGTTTAACACTGTTGTTTTTAGAGAATAAACCATTTTAAAGTTACAATGATGAACTTTATTTCAAGACTCAACATCTCAAACAACACATACTCAATGTGTGTTAATAACAGTAGCACACTAATAAATGGTGGCAGCGCTTAAACTCTAAGAATCAGAGAAAGATCTTCAATAAATTAATATTAATACTCTAAGAATTAGAGGAAAAACCAGAGAAAGATCTTCAAGAAATGAACGTTAATGAATCTACAATTTTGACTAAGTAACATAGTCCATCGAAGTCTACAACATTTGATGAATGTTATACATACAAACTGATGAACTGGATCTTCAATCAACATCCTAGGAAACCCAAGGACTGACGTTCAACGCTTACAAAACATATCCAGGAAGCACTACATTCAACGGAAACTCGGACAAAACATCGCTAACAAACATCAAGAGAGAGAGAGGATGTGACGACGACACACAGAACCATATAAAAGCTAAGTACAATTTTCAAATTCATTTCAGTTTGGGCAGTGAAGTGTAGTTATCACGAGTCGTTAGTCGATTATTACTGGGGTGAGTGGTTTGCTAATCTTTTATTTTCCTTTCATTAAAGGAAACTGTGTTCAACTCCGAATTCTCATCTAGAATTTTTTCTCTCTTTGTGCTAATTCCTTTTTCTTTCAGAAATTCTCGGGAAATGTCTTGGGATTAGTAGCATTGTTTTGGGGAATTTTATTATAATCTTTATCAATAAGTGCTTATGCGTTTACGCAGTGGACGTCTGTATTCATATAGATATTTTGATAGAATTGCAAGGAGTCGAAGAGATAGGAAAAGAAATACAGCAGTCATGACGCCCCCTGTGAGCCCCACCCCTGGACCTAGTGGCGTAGGACAGATTAATCCTCTCCCGATTGTGATGCTTGTAAATGCCAGGTCTGCAATCCTTCCTTTTCAGGGTCGGGTTAATGGGTTCTTGCCTCAAAATGTGGAGTCATGGATTTCATCCGTCGATGCCCATTTAAATGCCAAACAAATCGTAGACCCTTTTGTACAATTACAAGAAGCTAAAAGTTTGATAGATTTTTCTAAGGGGGATGCGAGTGCGTATTTAAGAGGTGTTTCATCTCAAGAAGCAGTTACCTGGGATGATTTCAAAGTTAGGTTACGCGCGGTCTATGGGGGTGAAGAAGCCTTGGATGTGGTATTAACGTTAAGAAATACACTTAATCAAGCCACTATGAATCGGCTTAATGTTATTGAGAGAGCAGCTCTCATAGCTGATAGGCTTAATGAATATCAGGATATTTTAGGTAATTCCACTTGGGTTACTAGAGATAACATCTCCGTGAAAGATTTTTTACCATTAATGTATTTAACTTGCATGACACTTATGTTGCCTGAAGCTTTAGTGCGGTGTTTTGATAAAAAGTTAACGCCTACAAGTATGGAATTGGATGTATATAAACAGATAAAAAAACACATGGCTAAGTGTCCAGATCTCGATCCCGTGTTAACTCAAGTTTTTGCAAAGAATGAAACAAAGCCACAAACAGTGAACGTAGTTAATAATAGTCAAGTAGCGGGAATGACGTGTTATAATTGCAAACGTCAAGGTCACTTAAGCGCGGACTGCAGAACGAAATTCTGTTCGATACATAATAGTTCGACTCATTCGTACAGTCAATGTTACTCGCGTAAGACACAACAGAATCCCAGAAATACACAGTCAATTCCACAGTCAGTTCCATATGGAAATAAAAAGAAAAATCCTCATTTTAACAATAAAAAGAAACAACCAAATGTCAATGTAGTTCAGAGTCCAAAACAAACAAACACTTCTTCGAATATCGCTGAGCCTGGGTCGTCAAACCAGACCTCGCAAGGTTAGACTAATTTTCAGAATGTGCAGAGCAAAGCAAATACCACATAATTAACTCCAGTGGGGAAGAGAGTGATGTTGGGTCAAGGTCATTCATGTCAACATCAATAGTATTGAATAATCAATTTAATGCTTTATCAGATCATTGTGAGGTAATAGATTTTCCTATGAAACACACGGCCGAATTAAGTAAAACAGTGCATACTCCCGTAGATTTGCAACGAATTCATACAATAATAAGCCAAAATGAGTTACGACCAACCTTATATGCTGTAAATTTAAAACACAAATCCTTTACGTTATTTTTTGACTCTGGTAGTCCACGTAATATCATGGATTTGAGGACACATCATTTGTTGTTTTCGAACTTTCCGATAGAAAAATCCGGAGTTAGACTCTCGGGTATAGGAAATAATGAATTAAATGTCATAGGCATAACTCATGTTCAACTCAAAGTCGGTAAACACACGTCTGCCGATACATTTGTTGTTGTACAAAACATTAATATGTATCCAGCTGTAATTATAGGATACCCATCTATGGGAAATCAAAACATTATCTTAGCCCCTGCCAAGCACGGCGTGTATATCAAAGGGAAATTCTATAAGTCTTCTAATACCTTAACATCAGTTTTTGATAAAAAGGAGACGACAAATGTAACCGTAACATACGTTGAAGAACCAATAACTTGTCTCACTAATAAAGAAATAATATACGCGACCCAGCAGAATGCTCGTTCACCCCGTAATATCATCTTGCACGCAATCTATCGAGCCAAACGTACCTTCGAATTTAATAGTGCAAATAAAGAAAACATTACCAGGATCTGAAATATTAATCCTTTCCGACACTTTGAAAACTAACGGATTGTCTGTCACACAAGCTATTTATACAGTAGGCTCACATCATCAATGTAATATTGAAATCTGTAATCATTTAAATAACACTTTAGTAATTCACAAAAATCAACATATCTTGGATGTAGAAGTTTATAAACATCGTATTCTTACCGTTGCTGAAATCAATCACTCTCAATCAGTTGCGGATGAATCCCTTTTGCAATCTATTAAAAATAAAATCAATAAA
Source organism: Palaemon carinicauda (assembly GCF_036898095.1). Taxonomy (NCBI): domain Eukaryota; kingdom Metazoa; phylum Arthropoda; class Malacostraca; order Decapoda; family Palaemonidae; genus Palaemon; species Palaemon carinicauda. The sequence goes on along the minus strand of NC_090749.1, from coordinate 98,371,569 downwards.
GACATTCAAGACGAAGAAATTCAGCAGAAAATTTTTGGACTTTTAACTAAATATCATGATGTTTTTTCCACTACGGATGGATCCTTAGGAAAAACAGATGTGATCGAGCATCAAATAAGGTTAAAGGACAAGCAGAAAATTATCTATGTACCCTCGTACAGACTCCCTATCAAATTCCAGAATGAAATAAATGATGAAGTAGGTAAAATGCTAGAAGAAGGAGTCATTAGGAAATCAAACAGCCCTTATAATTTTCCATTAATAGTTGTACCGAAAAAAGATCGAACATGGCGTATCTGCGTCGACTTTTGTCGTCTAAACGAGGAGACGATCCCTGATCGATTCCCAGTGCCATGTACTGACGATATTTTGTCTTTGTTAGGTCAGAATAAATATTTTACCAGTTTGGACTTACTTAAAGGCTTTCACCAGATATCATTAGAAGAAGATAGTATCCCATACACAACCTTCAGCACAGCCAGGGGACATTATGAATTTTTACGGATGCCTTTTGGTTTACGTTGTGCTCCTATAATATTTACAAGAATGATTAAAATAGTGTTTGGAGACTTGTTAGGGGATATATTGCATGCCTATATGGATGATCTTGTAATCTTTTCCAACACCTTAGAAGAACATCTACGTAAGTTAGAATTAGTACTACAGAGATTAAGACAACATAACTAAAGGGTAAAGATTAGTAATTGTGAATTTTTCAAAATAGAATTAATATAATTGGGTTTCATGGTGTCAAGCCAAGATCTTAAAGTAGTCCATGATAAGGTGTCGGCTATACGTAATTTTCCCATACCTACTAATGTCAAGGGAATACAGCAATTTCTAGGTTGTAGTGGATATTACAGGCGTTTTATACGCAACTATTCAATAATAGCCGCTCCTTTAACTGATCTTACGAAGAAGGGCGTAGATTTCATATGGTCTGAGCATCATCAACAGGCGTTAAATACCTTGAAAGATGAACTGTGTAGTTCTCCTATCTTAAAATTTCCTGACTTCGGTAAGGAATTCTTCATTGCAACCGACGCCTCAGACTTAGGAGTAGGAGGGGTATTGCTTCAGCAATATGATAAACAATTTTTCCCGATAGCTTTTTATTCTCGAAAATTGAGAACTTCCGAAAGTAAGTATGCAGTAATAGACAAGGAAGGGCTAGCTATTGTTAATTCACTAGTGCATTTTAAGTTCATAATTTACGGTTATCCCGTTAAGGTTCTTACTGACCATAAACCACTAACCGAGTTCTTTAAAGGCTTCAACCACAGCCCTAAATGAACTCGGTGGCATTTGATCATTCAAGATTTTGGCGCAAGAATCGGGTATTTACCTGGGAAAGCAAATATCATTGCGGATGCATTATCACGCAACCCCGTGTCATCTTGTACGGAGCCTTTAGCTGAATTAATAGATATATCAACATCCATGCCTATTGTTAAAACGATATCTGAACAAGAAGATTTAGGCTGGAGCGCTGAATTATTACAGACTGAGCAAAAAAAAGATCAGAAAATAGAAACAATTATAAATGCTTTTAAAGGCAATCATAAGGAAAAGGGATATATAAAGTATAAGCAGCGGAATTATATAATCAAAGATAATATTCTGTGTAGGACTGTGACAAGGAAAACCAGCAATACACCACATGTAACTAACGACCAGGTAGTAGTACCAATCTCACTTATTTCCACTGTCCTGAATTGGTTGCATGCAAATCCATTACATGGACACCTGGGGTTCTCATTAATGTCACAGAAAGCCAAATCATTGTTTTATTGGCATACGATGCTTACAGATATAAAAAGACACATAGCTAATTGTCGCACATGTCAGGAAAACAAATGGCATACGAAAACATCTGTCAGCCTAGGGGCTTATCCCGTGCCCAATCAACCCTTTGAAAGAATACATTTAGATTTGTTAACAGGATTTTACGAGTCAGACAGAAGAAATAAGCACCTCTTAGTAATTATAGATGCTTTAACTTGATATACAGAACTAATAGCGCTTAAAACTAAAACTGCGATTGAATGCGCTAGGAAGTTTTACGAGTGTTACATTTGTAAACATGAAATTCCACACATGATAATCTCAGACTCGGGTGGTGAATTTAATAATCACTTTCTTACCTCATTGTGTGAATTCCTTAGCATAAAGAAAATAAATAACATGATATATCACCCACAGTCGAATGGGCTAGTGGAAAGAGCAAATAGAAAGGTTTTAAATATATTAAGAGTAACACTAGGGGGATCAGACCCCAACTGGGATATTGCAATACCTGCGGCACTAAGTACTCTGAATCATTTATATCATATATCAATTAAAATGTCACCGCATGAAGCATTGTATGGTACCCCAGTTAGAATTCCTTTCCATGTATTAATGCCTACAACTAATCTATCAAATCCTTTAAAAGAATGTATAAATGCAAGCAAAAGTCGATATGATATCCTTCGAAAGAATTTAGAAGAATCACAAATCATAATGAAAAGGAATCATGATAAAATAGTGAAGCCAACTAAAACATATACCGTGGGTGATAATGTATACATACAGGTAAATGTACGTAAAGGACTCAATTATAAACTAACACCTAAGTTTGAAGGCCCATTTAACATTTTGGAAACATTAACGGCCAATAGGTTTAGAGATCAAAACGTATCCCAACCCACGGATGAGAGAATAGTACCATTGGCTCACATAAGAAATTAAAAAAAAAAAAAAAAAAAAAAAAGAGGGAAAGAAGTGAGGGAAAAATTTTTATTTGTGTGATTAAAAGTTTTCTTCTTAATACAGGAGTAATTACATATATTTTTCTCGTTACAGGTTTCCAAGATGAATTTTTTGTTGTTGGGAGTGATATTGTTCGCTCAGGACATTTTTCTCGTGTGGGATGAGCTCTAAAACTAAAAGTATAGATTTTAAATATGGTACTATAGTTGAAAGAAGACGTTTTTATTACATAGAGCAACGTAGTTGTAGAAGTGAATATGCAAGCAATTTTTCATCCAGAGAATGATGTCACTAGCTTAAAAACCGCCATTTCAAGGTTTTCTGTCTCATTAGATGAGTTGCATAGAAGACATTTTCATTTGACTACAGAGAGTTCGCTTGGATCGACACTAAAAGTTGCAGAGATGCTACCTGATGACTTGCAAAATAAGACGTACGAGACAGAATCTTTGGCTTGTGACCTTTTGATGTGGACTGTAGGACACGAACATAAAGAAAGACGAAATCCGTTTATTTTTGCTGCATTAAACATCTTTGGGTCTATTGCAAGTTTAGGTTTAGGAATTTCCAATCGTATTAAGATTAGTAATCAAAATAAGAAAATTGAGTTCTTGACTCATGAAGATGAATTGGTTATGTCAGAACTAAGGAATCAGTTAGCTGGTGGATTAAGAAGACTTACTTTATTATTATACTTATTATTATTATATTATTATTATTATTATTATCATTTATTATTATTTTTATCATTATTATTCTATCACACTATTATAATTATATAACTTCTGTATTTCTTCTTCTATTCTTATGGTTATTATCAGTTTTTATCTTCATAATCTTATCATGTAAAGGGAACTATTAAGGTCTCCCCCCCTCTCTCCTTCAGGCACCACATTTGCAAGAATAATTTTCAGCTAATGAATAGACGTCACGACGAGAGAGAGAGAGAGAGAGAGAGAGAGAGAGAGAGAGAGAGAGAGAGAGAGAGAGAGAGAGAGAGAGGGGGGGGGGGGACATAAAATTTGTCCTTTTCTGATATAGAATCCGATAAAACAATCCAAAGATCAGGACGTGTTTGTATGTCTCTCCTACTGATCTCTGACCCTGTTGGGGGAGGGACTAATTGTTAATTGTGGTTATATATCGACTAAAACCTTTGTAAGCTGTAATATATTAAATGTATAGTGTATAAATCGATCTAGTTAAATAGTGAGATTCTATGTGCGCTAAGTCGAGATTTAGTGTAAAATAAGGTGGTGTGGTATCTATCTCTCTCTCTCTCTCTCTCTCTCTAAGAAAATGGGTAAGTCATCGGATATGGTATCGAGAGTTAGACAGTGTTATAAGTACGTACATAGATATAAATACATTGACAGCATATGAATTTATATATATACATACATATATATATATATATATATATATATAGAGAGAGAGAGAGAGAGAGAGAGAGAGAGAGAGAGAGAGAGAGAGAGAGAGAGGTTAAGAAATGAACTGCATTTTTCCTGATAGGTATGAAAAATAAAAAAAAATTGGAATTGGTGATTAGAGTGAAAGTTTTATAAATCCATAAGGAAAGGATTACCAAAATGAAGTTTGCTGTGCATTTGTGTCCACATACACAAACACACACACACACACACACACACACTAACATGTGATTTTGCCAACAACCCTTGGTTTCTAGAAAATACTTTGCGAAATCATACATAGAACAGGAAGATAGATATGGCGAAGTCTTTATTCAGAATAAGTGGCATTTGCTCAATTCTATTGAAGCAATCGCAAATATCAGGACAATGGCTGAGATGTTTGGAAGGACTCAGTCAGAGTCGGGTGAAAGATTTTGACATATTTTGTCTGAGATTTTACCACAGATAAAAACTGAATTTAATATCTTTAAACTTTTGAAAATAGGTCTACAACGACTCAAAGTTCTTACGAGGATGAGATACTGTATGTAAAAGGTGTCCCTCTACACTCAAGTCTTATCTAAGAACTCCTTCAAACACTCGACCTTCTCTTACTCCTCCTTAGTCTCATTAGTGGATAAGGAAAGGTCACACTCGAGGTGACCTTTCCAAATCATTGGAACCTCCACCTGGATTTGAACGAAGTGAGATAAGGTCAATAGACAATTAAAGGTGATAATAGGGATAGAGAAGGTTGAATCAACAGGGAATAAGAAAGAGGGCAGAGACAGAACATTAAATCCCATATCTTTAGAGATGTCACTCACTCTTCTAGAGTTAGACACTGTGTAATACTTGACCTTACTTCTGCTGACTATCTTTTTTCTTCAGCTGCATCTTACCCTCTCATCAAGCTTCACTTGCAATTAAGCAGGGCTTATTTTTCTCCATTTTCAATACAGGATTGAACCACCTCAGCATATTCACATTGAATTAATTAATTACAACCATATGTCACACTAAAAATCTTAATTTATAGTTATTAAATTTTCTAATTAATTTTTGATATTATTAATTGAAATTAGTTTTTTTTTCCTTGGTAACGAATTAAATCAAATTATCAATTTATACCATAAATAGTGACAATAGAATCCTTGCTGATCAGTTTCAGACGTTTTATTAATGAAATAAAAATAAAATCCATCTACTCTTTATAAGAAGAGGAAGCAAAATTTATGAAAAAATACAGATAACTAAATCAAACGAATGAAAACCTTCTATATTTCATTTTACGGAGTGAGATTATTGAGGAGCAGAGATGAAAATCTTAATTCGGCTTTAATTCAAGTCTAAGATTTCCCTTGAGGAACCAAAAGCTTTGTGGAGGCTGACCTAGTTCTGGAATCGTAGTTAGTGCCTGGAAATATTTTCAGAGTCATAATGGCACGGAATTCGCTGTTGAATCCTGGAAAATGGTTTTGATGGTCATCAGGTTATTGGAATCGACGCAATTACCTGGAAAAGGATTTTGACGGATGTTTGAGTACTTTAGTCGTAAGAAGTACTTGTGGGATGGTTTTAAGGGGCATCAGTGGGAGTCGTAGTACTGGAGTTATAATAAATAGCACGAAAGAGATTTTGAGTATCGAAATTAGAAAATGAGTTCTTCCAAAACCCAAAACAGTAAAATAAAATTAAACTTTTTTTTTATGTTTTTCTTCCATAGAATTACTTCGTTCTAATAAATGCCCAAAAAGAATTAAAAAAGAAAATAATTCGTTGCATAATCAGAGAAGTGACATCAGAAAGTGTCGTTAATGGCTTGTCAGTGTACAGGCTCCCAAACTACCATAATTAAAAAGGTGGGGTCTACCCATCTGGTGTCCTATTAGGAGACCGGGGGGGGGGGGGGATGTACGTCGTATTACCTACCCTCTCTCTCTCTCTCTCTCTCTCTCTCTCTCTCTCTCTCTCTCTCTCTCATTAACCTCTAGGTCTGCACCACCTGGATGCAGAGACATTTTTAGCAGTTGAGAATGAAAAAACTTTCTATTTTAATATACAAAATTTTTTTACTTTTTCTTCTTCTTCTTCTTCTTCTTCTTCTTCTTCTTCTTCTTCTGCTTTTTCAGATCTTTCAATATTTGAAGAGAAAATGTATATGAAATGTCTGTTTTTCCCATTTCACCTTTAATGTTTGAAAGTTATTGCTTTTTAATCTATCCAATAAAAGGAAAAAAGGAGAGAAAATAAACATTTAAATGACAATAAAGTAATAATTTCCATCAAATAATATAAATCCTGGGGCCTGCCAAGGTCCCCCACCCGAAAAAAAAACCCAATCTCTTCTCCTTTCGTAGGGGTTTTGCCATAACATAAACCATAGTCTTTTTTAAAGTAAAAGTTTCTCAGCAACCACAAGGAGTAAAGAGGAGTTCTAAGTATGTCGGTGGAGGAGATGAATCCACTACTTCAAGGTATAAGGGACAGGACGCGAAAATAAGGGGTATGCTTATCTCAGGAACCACAAACAATTAAGAGGTGTTCTTGGGCTCGTTGGAAAGGTCTAAAAAGGCTCATTGCATATACAACCCGATACAACTCTTAGCCACCTTTTCGGGGCGGTGATCCCTTACCAGCGTTTTGGGTGACATAAACTAAAATATATCTATCTTTAGAATAATGTAAAAAAAAAAAAAAAAAACCTTCCCCTCAGTAAGTAAAAAAAAAAAATTCGCTTATATATGTATTCCTTCCGTAGTAGTACCTCGTTCTATGGAGTGCAGAGAAAAGGAAATAGAAAAATAAAAAAAAATAAGAAAAGGTAATCAAGTGGCCTCTCTCTCTCTCTCTCTCTCTCTCTCTCTCTCTCTCTCTCTCTCTCTCTCCTCTCTCTCTCTCTCTCTCATCATTCGAATGCATTATCCACATATTAGTTAATATTCTAGAGTGATGTAATCCGTAATATCTTTTATAAATTCTGTAACAACTAGATTTGCGTCAGATAATTTCTAGTATGATTTATGCTTTGAATGAATGTTATAGGACCCTTTGGTTGAAATAGGATGTAAAAAGCAATAGATTATATATTTGAAGTATCTGGATTCCATAATAATCAACTTTCTAAAAGCTGCAGATTTAAAAGGATTTATTATTTCCTAAACACCATTCATTTGTCTTCATTAAGGAAGAGAAGGATAAAGCAATTTAAATTATGTAGCTCCAAAAAGGAATTTTTCCATTTGACTCACATTTCACGGAAATGAAATGTCCAGGCTCAACAAAATGAAGTAAAAATGAAACGAGTGTTTATTTCAGGAAATTTACTTTTTCATCTGTTTTTAATCGACTTTTCCCTTTGGTGTAAGTTGACAATTAGTGATTTCAGTTATTCTTTTGTCAAAGCCATTTAAAAAAGAGACCGAAATTACACTGATTTTGGATAAATTTTCACTGCTATATTTTCTTTTTTTTTATAAATAATATATATATATATATATATATATATATATATATATATATATATATATATATATATATATTTATTTATATATATATATATATATATATAATATATATATATAGATATAATAGAAAGACATAAAAAAGAATATAGAAATTGCAGATATTTAGACTTTTCTTTTACCTTTGTTTTTTCATTCGTCCATTATTCGCCGTAATTGAATCCTCGATTCTATTATTATTCCTTATCATTTCTATTTCATTCTTCCTTCTAATATCTGTGTAAACAAACTCACGCACAAACACACAAACAAACAGCGAGTACTTCCGGAAAACTTATAAACGCTGATACAGAAACTCTGTCCCGACAATGGAATTAAATTCGAAGGGAAAAAGGAGAAGAAGAAGATGAGAAGGGAGTTTTATAATCCCTGTTTCCACAGACGCCCATTGTCAGACTAAAAGGAGCGAGAGTATGACGTTTGTAGGACATTACTTTTGGTGGAAGGAAGATTGGTTCTTTCTCTTAAGATGATAAAGGGAAGCCCGATATCACACAGAAAAGAGCTCTGGGGCTTAACCCATACAGTACTGCTCCCCATTACGCTCTTGAGTTACTGTTTTCACTATTGATAATCACTGAGCTTAAAACCATGTGATGATCGACGAACCGCAACATTCTTGGCTCTCCAATCCCCAAGGTTAGGATGTAGAAATTTGTGGCTAAGGACCAATCTAACCACGGAGTTATCTCTTCTTCTTCTTGTCCCCCCCCCCCAAAAAAAAAAAACGGAAGTAATGGCTCACTTTATTTGGTATTTATCCAGTAAGCGAAGTTCACTTATGGCTGTTATAGCCTTATCTCGTCTTTGGTCCAGCTGAAGCCCTTTCGTCCTGTTTGCCTTTGAGGTCAAACGTTTCTGGGAAATAGGTCAAAGGTTACGTTTCTCTCAATGCTTCTAATCCCAACAGTACCTTTTCAAAATGGGTCAGACGAAACTTTAGATATTTTTGTTAAAGATTTTGTTTATTTTTGAGTCACCGAAAAATGGCGCTTATGTGGAGATTTGAGATGAAAGCACCAAAAACAGGATATTATAGCTGCAATTATTGCCCGAAGATGTGGTGTTCTCAGACTGTGCAAAGCTAAAAGTATTCCATAGGAATTCACAGTATGCAGATTTAATCAGTAAAATACCCTCTTCAACACTGGGTAGGGGTCGTGCACAACCCATCACACATCTTCAGGGATAAAATGATCAACATCGAGAGTTTCGTGATAAGATCCTTGACCCTTCTAATATATAAGACAAAATAAAATTACAACATAGGAAGTAGGAAAAGAAAATTATTTTCGATTTGAAACATTCGGATATTGATCCACAGATCTGTAAATGAAAACCAATTAGTTGGAATTAAGAAGAAGAATGAAGGGCTCTCAACCTCACCTATAAACGTTCAAATAAATTCTATCCTCTTGACGCTAACACCCGAAGCTGGGATGACTCATGAAGACAAAATGCTCTGTGTGTGAGAAAGAGAGAGAGAGAGAGGAGAGAGAGAGAGAGAGAGAGAGAGAGAGAGAGAGAGAGAGAGAGAGAGAGAGAAATTAATTTAATTTTGATTGTAGATATAGTAATTGTAACTAGATACAAGAATAAGATGATATTCATCACTCGAATTTCTTATCTACTCATTTACTTAAGCAAAAGTTAATCGTAACAGAAAACACAACAGAGATCTTTGGTATTTCTCAAATTAATTGGTATATCAGAAACTCTTGATGCGAGAATAAATTTAACTATAAGTTTGGAATGAAACGTTTTGGAACGTTGGGGGATTTCGTCGGAACATCAAAGGGAAAATCCTTCCGAGATAAACCAACGTTTGGGAAATAGTTCACGAAATTCATCAAGAAATTCAACTGATAAGGATACGAGATAAGAAGGGGAAAGTCAGTATCATAATTTGAAAGTTCTCTAGAATTCTTGCCTTTATTTTATTCATCCAAAGTATGGACTAGATAAATCGAATATATATATATATATATATATATATATATATATATATATATATATATATATGTATATATATATATATATATATATATATATATATATATATTTATATATATATATATACATATATATATATATATGTATATATATATATATATATATATATATATATATATATATATACATATATATATATATATATATATATATATATATATATATATATTATATGTATATAAGTGTGTGTGTGTTATTGAGTGTCTGTGTTCATGTTTATAATTATGTGTGTGTTGAGTACAATCAATACCATTAACCTATTTTATGATATATGTGTTTTAAAACAATACATGTGTTTGTAAGAGAAATACAGAAAAACTACTAAACATTGGTAAAATATTGTTTTCGCAAGAAATTCTAAAAATCAAGTTTCCCTTTATTTGTAAATTTTAGAAAATTTTCTGTTTCTTGATCTTGAAACTTCTTATGAAGTTTTGTATCCTAAGATTATTTATCATTACTTGGAAGGGATTTGTCCAATATGTTATTACCTGAATGCTTAACACACTACGTGTTCTTCATTTATTCTCTTCCCAGATTCAAGGTTTACAGAAATAACCGTAGGAATATAAGTTAAAAGGAGATGTAGCTGGAAATTCTATTCATGAATTGCTTAGTCATTCTCAGACACATCACGATTCTGGTATTCTAGTCTGCAAAGCAATATTGTCTTGCTTGAATTTGACTTCGGGCAATATACAGTGGGCAATATCTCCTTGGAGCTTATCACTCTAATCGGAGTCTGCATCAAATGGATGCAATGCATTCATTAGATCTATCACCTCAATTAGCAGCTCAGTCGAAGCAAGCAACACCAATTATCACTTGATACAGAGGCAATAAACCTCAAGGTTACTTACTGTGATCAGATAGGTGTCTTTACCCCAAATAGATAATATGTCTGTATCTATCTATGTAGATATTAATTTTTATCTTTAAATATAAATATTTATCAATGTATCTATGCAATAGGGTCCGCATTTATTCATATATCTATTAATCTATCCCTCAATAAGACTATATATTTATCTATTTGTCTCACATAACAGAGTTGATATGTATTTGATGAAACCACATCTTAGATGAGCAAATTAGTTGCATAAAGTTCATAGTAGAATATAAGTTTTAGAACTTGGTAATTGATTGATATTTCCTTTGCAATTTTCAAGTTTGTTCCTACATTCAAATCTACTAGAAATCAATTTCACAAAAATACTTCAAGTTTATTGTCCCCATTGGCAATGCAAGTAAGGGTCACCAAGACAGGTAAATTAATGACCCTCCTGTTATGGATTCGAATCTAGCAGAGGTTTGTTTTCTCATTTAGATGATCGAGGCTTTCAGTTATTGTTGAAAGAGGTTTCATTTGTTTATTTACAAGTTGTTTACAAATTCATCGTGAGCGAAACTTACAACAGGATAGTTTAGAAGGTTTAAACTACCTTCTGTTAATAGCTATGCCACGGAAGTACACAGGAAATGGGTGTGTTAATCTCTTCTACATTTTGATGTCAAAATATCTTAGGGAATTAAAACAGATTTGGGGAAAACTTAACAAAATAAGTAGACTGAGACATAGATTACTAAAAACGGTGGTAAAAGTGATGACCTTAAATTTTGGACATTCATTTCACCATTATATATATTTGGGCAGCTCAATGGAGTAATTGATTAGGCAATGTTGTTATCTTCAATCATTTGATCCTGCATGGAAAGACTGGAAATGTCTGTACAAGCATTAGTCTGAATATATATTTTGGATTGCTTCCATTAACTGGTAAACTTCTAAAACCTTGAGCTGGCAGGATTCTAAACCCATAATTTGATTAGCTGGCAAGGCTCTAATGTCTCTCATATGGCTTTTCTATAAAACCATCAGCGGGCAAACTTCTGATCGCATCAGCTGGAAAATCTCTAATGCCATTAGCCTCTAAACTTGCAAGCCTATCAGATGGCAAGCCTTTATACCCATAAGCTGGCAAACCACGAATCACACCAGCTGATGAACCTCCAAACCCATTTGCTGGTAAACCCCAAATCAGATACCTAATCCCATCAGATGGCAAACCTCTTATCATATCAGCTGACGAACTTATAATTCCATCTGCTGGTAAACCTCCAAACCTAACAGCTGACAAGTTTCCAAACCCATTACTTAGCAAAACTTTAATCCCATCAGCTAGAGATTCACTGATCATAACAGCTGTCTGACAATGATAAGAATTTTACACCTTCAGTTACAGAGGAAAGAGTTTGGCCCTTTTGCTTAAGATAAGGTTATGACTCTCTCTCTCTCTCTCTCTCTCTCTCTCTCTCTCTCTCTCTCTCTCTCTCTCTCTCTCTCTCTCTCTCTCTCTCTCTCTCTCTCTCAAGAATTAATAACTTTATCATTTGGTTCTCTTACTTATAGATGTGAACAAGGTCTTAATGCAGTTAACTCTTCACCTTTTTTTCAAAGGATACTTGCCCCTATTGATTGAGCACCCCATGTGTAATGGGAGAGCAAGCTAACTTTATTTTATCTATTTCCGGGTCATCTTATATGAAATCTGTAAAATACTAAATAGGAAAAGGGAGAAATAATATCATTTTGTTGAAATCTCTCTCTCTCTCTCTCTCTCTCTCTCTCTCTCTCTCTCTCTCTGTGACGTGCCTTCCAAACCTTTACATGCCATAGGCAAAGAAGAGAATAGCCTCATATTTCATTTCTTTCTTCACCATCGGCAGCAAACATTTGCAATATTTGGACCAAAACGAGTTTCATTATGAGGTCTTTATTATTCTGGTATTCCAAATTGTTCACATGCATATATATGTTCCGGCTACCCCGCTTCTCTCTCTATCTCTCTCTCTCTCTCTCTCTCTCTCTCTCTCTCTCTCTCTCTCTCTCTCTCTCTCTCTCTCTCTCTCTCTCTTGTAATCTTATATTGGGTTAAAAAATTTCAGAGAACCTTTTTAAGTCGATTCCTAAGTCTCCCAAACATCCACCTTCCGCCTTTGTTTACAAAACGAGTCCAGCTTTGAGGAACATTTTTTTTTTTGCGGGAAGAAATAGTCTTCAGCGAAGGCGGGAACTTGTCTACTGAAATTAGATGAGGAACTGGGGGATTGGGGACTGAGGGGAGTTTATTTAGGGGGATATTGTTACCCTCTTATTTTCATAATGGCCTAATAACATTTAAGTTTGCTGAGGTAGAGAATTCTCTGAGGAACTTTGTAAAATAGCCAACTTTTCTTCTCGTAAATTTTCACTTCGTTTGGACGTTTTCTTTTGGGAATTTATAATAAGAAATTCATGATTTTGAGAATAATAACTTTATTATTATTATTATTATTATTATTATTATTATTATTATTATTATTATTATTATTCAAAACTCTTATAATGATCCATCTTTTGATCCTCCTTCGTATTTTTATTATTAGCAATTTTTATTTTCATAATCTTAATTTATCTCATCAATTATAATCATCATTACCTTTAAGAATATCACTATTATCATCACCCTTACCATTATCATCAGTATTATTTTCACTATTGCATAGGAGCCATAAATAAAAGGGAACAACCCGGCTTCCTCTCTCTCTCTCTCTCTCTCTCTCTCTCTCTCTCTCTCTCTCTCTCTCTCTCAGCATTTGCAAGGGTAATTTTCATCTAATAAATACAGATCAAAGAGAGAGAGAGAGAGAGAGAGAGAGAGAGAGAGAGAGAGAGAGAGAGAGAGAGAGAGAGATTTTATCACTGAATTACAATATAACTCAGTGCGAAAGGACGGAACAGTGGAATGGAACAAATGTTGTTGAATTGGACAGGAACTGACGGACCTGAGGAAACTCTTTTATTATTTCTGGTGGGAAAAAATAAGAGGAATAATCGCCCTTTAAAACTTCAGTGGGTAGGCTATTGGTTTACACGCACACACACGCACACACACACACACACATATATATATATATATATATATATATAATACTGTATATGTGTGTGTGTATGTTTATATATTAAACAGTTTCCCATTCATTCTTGAAATGACAGCTTGTGGATGAGAACCTCTGCAAAAAACTTTCTAAGCATCAACCCCTTTATTCACCTACCGAGAAGCTGCACTGGCAGCTCGTCAAACATTCCTACACATTTTGCGCCCGTCACCGTGGTCTTTATTTCGCCTGTATTAACTTTATTGCTATTCAACTTATCTACTTTACTATTAAACACAATATTCTTATTCTTCTATATTTGTTTCATTCACATTACATAGTCAAACTTCACTCCCATAAAGGTGCGTTGGATCAACCTTTCATTATTACTTTTGTTTTCTATTGACACAGCAGTTCTTTTCCAATACCTTTAGCATATAACCTGTGGCCTCTCTTGAACCACTCAATGTTTGACTTGCTTCGTTCACAAGTTTTCTACCGTTACTAACCTGTTTTCAAATAATTTAGATGAAGTTTGCAATAGAACTATTGTGGTGATTTGCCATCGAAGTTAAGGTTGAAATCATTGGGAATACCTGTGGGAATTCCCATTCAAATTTGATTATCTGCTTTTTTAAGTTTCATCAAAATCCTTTTTTAGATTGTACTTAATCCCACTAAAGAAAGAATGTGAGTTTATTTACATAAGCCTGTGAAAACAGACAGCCAAACAGATAAAACTGTTGTGGAAAACACAACTTCCTTCTAGGGAATAACAAAAGAAGAAGAAGCGACTCTTCTAAGATGAACTCTCTTCCACCCAACGAAATGAGCTTTTCCCTTTTCCGCATCTAATCCTCTAAGTAACTTGCATTCGGCCTCCCACGGTTTTGATGCGCCAGGAGCCGCGTCGTTTATTGCCCCGGGGAACACAGACGACAATTGTTAACGAAGCCTTTAGAGTAAGGAGTCATTAGCTTATGCACAGCAGGTAAGGAGGGAGATGTTACACCTGCTATTTGGTCCACAACAAACATCTCGCCATCCCCATCATCATCATCATCTTGAGATGGTACACGAATTTGCAACCAAATCTTTTTTCACAATTCTCTTTCTGCCTCGTACTGCATGCGCCTGCCATCTGGTGGGAGAAATGGTAAACTAAGGATCTCTTATTACTATCATTATAAATTTTGATAACTTTTATTACAGGCACAAGAAGGAGGTAAAGATGGAGAGTTTTGAACTACGAAAGAGGATCTATAACCCATTCTGGAAACACAGAAGCAAAAAGGCGTACCCAATTTATGCCAAGTAGATGTGAGAAGAGGTGACCTTGTGGGTGCAACAATATTAGGAGAAGGCGAGTAATTCTTCTGATGGAGCCTTAATATAGTAATACTTGGGAGGAGATTCTATTGAAAGTACAGAATTCTTCATTGGGTTACGGAATTACACAGAATTAATGTAGTTTAGAATTGTCTCAGGTACCATACATTGATTGATTGATTGATTAGAGGTTTTCTGGCATCCTGACATCTAAGGTCATTGACGCCGATATCGTTTATTGTAAATAAAAATAAAGAATATTTCAATTAAAACCATAAAAGCAAAGATGTCATTTTAAAAGTTAAATACCTTTCAGAAGACCTGCTTCTGATATAAGACTAAAAATACCACAAGCATGGTAGGACACATCATGTCCAAGAATCTTGGCAAGGATGAATCTGCCATCCTCACCTCGAGCCTCAAACATGTTTACAACAAACACTGAGATAAGGAATATGCAAAAGAGGTTGGATACCAAGATCTTCTAAGTAAGGATGGTGGAGCAGAAGTAAAATAGAAAGCTAAAAAGCCGATGCAAAAGAGGCTGAAGTTAGACTTTAAAGATATTTAAGTAATTCCTACAGTACACCACATAAAGTGGACTGACGACAATACCACTTTTTGTCACCTCTTGTAATCTTAAGTTATTTCTTTCAGCAAAGTTTATCTCTCTTGAATAAACACAATATTAAACATTAAAACATTATTTGATAATGTGAAAGAGAATGAATATTAAGCTCCTGTTTTGAACCTTGAAATGCTCCTTCTCATCAGTTGTTTGCTTATTACAGGAATCCCCTCCACTCTAAGAATCCATTCCCGTTGGAATAAAGCATTGCGTCAGCCAGTCAGTCATCAGTCAGTCAATGATCAGTTATTCAGTCAGTCAGGTATAAGCCAGTCAGTCATTCCGTTAGTCATTCCGTTAGTTAGTCAGTCAGTCAGTCTATCAGTCAGTCAGTCAGCCAATCAGTCAGTCAGTCCGTCTGTCTGTCAGTCAGTCACTCAGCTAATCAGGTAGTCTGTTTAGGAGATGAAAGATATTCCACCTAAATGATGCGCATGAGAACATTCATTTATTATTCATTCATTCATTCACGGGGGAATGGAGGTCAGGGGTCACACACACGAGGTCAGGAGAGGTCATTTAGGAACATCATCTGCATTATTATATAAATGGAATAGAGAACTAAGGATAAAAGTATTAAAAGTGATTGGAAAGGGATTTCCAAAGAACACGAGAATTAATTGATCAAAGTAATTGTGTATTTCAGTTGTGATTGGATGTAATGTAGATTTAATTCACCCACATTAATCACCTATAATGAATAATTGAATTCTTCATTATATCTTAATGTTATCTATTTTAATCTTCCTTTTAATATCTGTTAAAACAAACACAAACGTAAACACACAAACAAACAGCAAATACCTCCAGAAAACTTATAAACTCTCGAGAAGGTTTTGAAGTTAGGCTAAAGTTACTCGATTGATCCAGTATTAACTGCGAGTGTAAAGTGAGTTACCAAGATCAACACTTGCTCGTTCAACAATGTCATGGACTCTCTCTCTCTCTCTCTCTCTCTCTCTCTCTCTCTCTCTCAGAACAGGATATCCATCATGTACATCTATTTAACTATGATGTCCCTTAGGAACTAAAAGGTACAATGTCTTCATGGATTCTTTCCTGACCAAAAGTAACGTGATCTAATCCCCTATGTTAATTGTCACAGTATTCCAGACCCTCCCCTTCAGGTACTAATTTCACGTCAAAAACGAGAACCCGTCTCCTGCATTGGAGGTCTTTTCCCTCATTATGAAAGCAAGTCTGAAATAGTCATGACAACACTAAACCCATTTAATGAAGGAGTCAATTATTCAGATGGTCGAGATTCCTCCATTTCATCTTTGAAAATGACATCTATTATTGAGGCCTTCGTCCTTAATGCTCTTGGAAAGGGGGAAGGATAGGTGAGGGATGCAAGGAAGGAACCTTGCATGTTGTTGTCTCTGGGGAAGTTACAACATCTTAGAAGACTTTCATTCGATTACAATTTGATTAATCTGCTTTTAAGGTTTTTATGTTCTTTGATTATGTGTAACAATGTCCCTTAAATGAGAAAGAGGCCAAAGAAAAAGCTTGTTTTTTCACTAGTCTCTGAAACTTCTCCTCACTATCACCTTCTATTCAGAACACTTGATACTTTGTAACTAATTCATATAATTCGAAATATATGTCCATCCGTCTCGAATTGACTTTCAAGGAAGAATAAACCTTTCCATATATCTCTCAAAGTTATTTAGTTTACATTTAATTAAACAACAACCAGGAATTTTGAAAACTACCAAGTTTCTTGGTCGTGAAGTGACCTCCCCTATCAAAGATACGCTCTTTTTTCTCTTTTCCATCATCCTTATTTCTTATCCAGGAATATCCTCTTGTTTTCAAATACCCATATTTCCTCTTTCTTCCTTCCTTCTACTCGCCCCTCCCTTTCTTTCCCTCCTATCCCCCATTTCCTGTGAGGAAGGAAAACCAAAGAACAAAAGGTCAAAAGATAGTTAAAATAACAGAGAATGTTCGTCTCTCTTTGATGTTAAACGTTGTAAGAGCAAATATACTACGTCCTCTCTGTGCTATGGGAGGACACCTGTAATGTCTCTCTCTCTCTCTCTCTCTCTCTCTCTCTCTCTCTCTCTCTCTCATGTAAATAACAAACGACACTAAATCCACCTCTTCCTCCTATTCAGGTGATAACTTCTGATGCAATAATCAACCTGTATGCCAAAAAGGATCAGGTACAAAGTGAAGGTGCGTATCAGGATGACTCACTTCTGATAGACACAAGAGGAAGATTCCAGTTCGAAACTGTGATGTTTTCAAGGTAGAAGAGACTCTTTAGCTATGGTAAGCAGCTCTTCTAGGAGAAGGACACTCCAAAATCAAACCATTGTTCTCTAGTCTTGGTTAGTGCCATAGCCTCTGTACCATGGCCTTCCACTGTCTTGGGTTAGAGTTCTCTTGCTTGAGGGTACACTCGGGCACACCGTTCTATCTATTTTCCCTTCCTCTTGTTTTGTTAAAGTTTTTATTGTTTATATAGGAAACATTTATTTTAATGTTGTTAGTGTTCTTAAAATGTTTTATTTTTCCTTGTTTCCTCTCCTCACTGGGCTATTTTCCCTGTTGGTGCCCCTGGGCTTATAGCATCCTGCTTCTCCAACTAGGGTTATAGCTTAGCATTTAATCATAATAATAATAATAATAATAATAATAATAATAATAATAATAATAATAATAATAATAATAATAATCAGGAAAGTGGATTACAATATTCTAAAGTATTCTTCAACACTTTATGATATTCTTTCAAACAACGCTACACAGAAGACATTGGTTAATAACTTTTATCATTTATGCATAGACAATTCTTCAATCAATACTAAACAGTTCTTTGAAGGGAACGTTGGACTCCAAGGTAGAACTGGAAAAGAAATCTTCCTCAGAATAGAAATAAAAACAGTTATTAGGTACATTTAGAAATTACTTTACCTCAATTTCCAAAAACTGTATAACTGAGTTGCATTTAAAAAGTTCTTCTGCTGAGCTAAATCAGCAAACTTAGTTTCGCACGAATGATATTTCTCTCGATTCTTCTATTTCCTTTGACCTGACTGGAACTTAGAACTCACAATTTCAGGGTCATTTCTCTTTAACTTTATGGATACTGAAAATCCAAATTACATTTTAAGTTTTTACAAGTTGAGGAGTTTCTGATGATGAGGGGAAATGTGACCATATGATTAAGAGAGTAATTGTAAGTGTCTGAAAGTTTTACATTTTGAAATACTTTTCCATCTTGGAAGGATATAAGACGTTCAATTTATATATATGATGGTGTAATACTTGCCCCATTACATCCACTTAAAGTATCTTTGAATGGAAAGGAATTTTATCCAATGAAATGGAGTGAAGAATTGCCAGGGGGCTTTTGATAGTGCAATCTCAAAAATAAAGTTCATGTTTCTTAAATATAGATTCTCGAGGTACCTTAGTTTAATCCCAGCAAATGAATGTTCCAAATGGAATGATCATAGATGAATGAGTGGGAAGAGCAATTAAAGTAAATTGAAGTGATTATTTTTCTTATAGGATTCAATTCTTTAATTATGTACATTTGACAGCTGAAACATGTCTTTTAATCTCTCTCTCTCTCTCTCTCTCTCTCTCTCTCTCTCTCTCTCCTGAACATTTATGTCCTTATTGAAACCTTACTTCTGAAAGAGGCATTATTGATATACTATTTCATAAGTTCTCCCTTACAGTTAGTCAACGATCAAAATTCATTCGGCAATAATTTTGCGATTCGTCGCACATACATTATTCCCACAACCGGATTCGTTGCAAACATATCCTGGAGACAGAATACGCATGCGCTAGCGCAAATGGACAAGTACAGGTGATGCTCGAGTTACGACCTATGTGACTTACGTCAATTCGACTTAACGATGATTTTTTCAGGTTGATGATGTCACAAGTCTATCGGAAATAGGACGAATATTTCCTTGAAAATAATCTATTTTCTTGCACAAAAATAAACTGATTTATCTTGGTAAATTATTTTTTTATTTTATTTTATTTTATTTTATTATTTTATTTTATTTTATTATTTTATTATTTTATCATTTTATTATTTTATTTTATTGTTAAATCCTTCTCAATCCTCAATTCTTTATCCTTAGTTATTCTCATTTTAATCCTAATCTAATCCTCAATCCCCTCAGAGACCATCCTGGCCTCATCTCTCATCCTAAATGGAAAGAAGACGAAGAAGGAGAGATGACTTTCACCTTCAGCCTTCCTTTTCTGAGAAATCCATCATCTTATGATAACATTTCCAGATGTTTGTAAACATTATAAAGATTTGCAAACCTTACAAAAAGAGCAAATAATATTACAATAAAGATGTTCATAATATTAATGAAAAGAAATCATAATATCATTATATCTTTGTATATAACATTCGCCATCGTCAAGGAATCCCGTCGTCAGGAACTGGAATGAGATTCGGAAATTTTCCAAGTTAAAGATCTGAGAAGTTTCTCTCAAAAAAAACAGCATAGAATCAGTTGAAGAACTAAAGCAACAATCTATAAGAATTCTGTCTCGAATCAGCTTTCATTTTTTCTTGTGAGAGCAATCTCAGCTCAAAGAAAAGAAAAGAACTATTTTCCTTCACCAGAGAACTCTTTCTAACTGCGATTACCTGTCGGCTAAGTCATTAGGGTTTATTGAAGCTCATATTTTACTTCTATTGCTTTGCTTTTCGCATAAAATGAGACTGATAAAAAGGATTTCAATGATAATACTAAGAAGGAATTGTCAAAAACCATTGGAAATTCAAGCATCCATTGAACAAGACATTGCAATGCGAATCTATTACTTTCTGGGCTGTAGAATGATGTCCCTCCCAAAACGCCACCTTCCTCACTCAACTTCCTGAGTTTCACTTTAATGGTGATGTAATATTCATGATGTGATTCAGCTTTAGTAGTCTCTTCCTCTCAATGTCACTGATACCACCTTTTTAAAGGCCTTTTTAAATAGGCCTTTTAACGAGGCCTCCTCGAATACTAATGAATAATGTCCCTTTATGGCTACATTCTCTACTTCTTAGTTAGAAAATCATGTGATCTCTCTCCTTGTTCTTCAACGGTGACTTCCTGTTTCCCCTGGTCATTCCTTGGGTGGAAAAAGGACTAAGACTATGATTACACTTTCATACCTATGGTCTCTTTGTCTCTAATCTCTCCTGCTCATAAGGCACCTTTAAACATTTGAGTCATAATAATAATAATAATAATAATAATAATAATAATAATAATAATAATAATAATAAAAACAACAACAACAACAATAATAAAACCCTTGTGATTTAGGTGGGTGAGAAATTGTGATGGAAAATTGTTCACCTGAAATCTCTCTTTTTTAATCTTCTCTGCTGGGTCATCAACAGTCACTTCCTGATGCCCCCTGGTCATTCCATAGGTGGAAAGGGGACTCAGACCCTGATTACTTGATGATATGTTTGGTCTGATTCTTGCTTCTGTTGCTCACGATGGACTTTTAAACATACTATCAACAAAATCCTGTTATTATACATCTCCAATATCTCTTAGTTTAATCTTTATCTCTTCTTCAAATATTATTGCCCAAATATTTATGAAATCAAAGATCCATTAAATAATCGAATTTGAAAAGTTTTATTAACCGGATGTTACGACACAAGATATGTTGAGAGAAACTCGGTAACCTTAATACATTCTTGCTCAGAGACTCCAACATATTCAGTCCCTCCATGTTCCCAATCCTAAAAATTTCATTCCAATTCCATTCCAATCAATTTCAGTCAAGCGGAAATTGAAAATCTCTGAAGGTTAATTAGGTTAATTTGATGAGATATTTCGAATGATGAATCACCATTTCAGTGGGTGGTCGATTCAGGAATAACTTCATTGTTTTTGTTTGGTGGAATTCAGGTCATCTGTTGGTGTCTGTCTTTGACTGATCTTTGGTAGATTACAATCTTGCTACTTTTCTTTGTTTCTTGTTTTAGAAAATGTTTTTCATTACTCAAGGATTTGGGTTTTTTAATAGTTTTATTTCTTCAGAAAAATAGATCTTCAATAATAAAAAATGTTTGAGTAATTTAGCCGTAAGAAATATTTGTGGGATGGTTTTAAAGGACACCAGGGTACTGGGGTCGTTATGGGTACCAGAGAAAGTGATTTTAAGGATCGTTAGAGTACTAGAGTGATAATCAATACATGGAAAGAGATTTGGAGATTCGAAAGAGTTTTTTAATCATCCCCAGCATCAGGAAATTTGTTTAGAGGTTCGTCAGAGTAATTTCAATCCACCAAAACCCCTGATTACTTGAACCTCACGCCTAAAAGTCACATATCCTGAACCCCTTCTCCCCTTCTTAAGAAGTCCAGGTTTTGGAACCAGTCTTCAAGTGTTCCGTTCCAAGATTATTTGGTCTTACGTGTAATCTTGTGTCTTTTAACTCATAGGTAAGATTTCTGATTTTGATCTGGTTTGAATGTGTTATATTCTTTATTGGTAGTTCATTTAAATTAAAAAAGAAAAGTTTGATTTTGTTTTTTGTATGTGAAGAACATTTCAGGGAGTTACATGTTCGAATCTAGAAATGGATTACGTAAATTTTACTGTTATGCGTATGCATGTATACAAACCAACACATTGAATTTATAACACTCACATATATAAACTTTAAGATCCTCTCACAAGAAGTAAAGAGTAAATTAAATCTCCTAAAATGAGCCTTTAGAAGTTTGCCTGCTCTTCACGAATTGACTAAAGTAGTGATCCAAACTATTTGTCTTCGTAAACGTTTGTGAGACACATGGCCAATTATTCTATTGGCCTTGGTGAGACAAATTTAGACAAAATCCCGAATTTCGTACGCAGTGAGACATTTCAGTATTGGCCTGGGAATGAATTAAAACTGAAATACCTATAACTGGACTATACATTTATATTTTATAATAACCAATTTTAAGACATTTTCCTAAATAGAGTTCATTGAATAAGTTTGATAAAAGAGAACATAAGTTTTCTTTCAATTTTGTCAATATTTCTATTGTAGATCGATCTTTATTGAAACCAAAATTATAGTCTTCATTAGATTTGAAAATTTAAACCACTCGAGTAAAATATGTTGAAAAGCTAAAGTCCTAATTGATAATTCTAATCTTGGTCATTTACATGACAATAACACAATAGTCACTTTTATTCTTTAATTATGTACATTTAATCAATTGACAGCTGGAGCTCGTCCTTAAATCTTTCAATAAGAAACTCTCTCTCTCTCTCTCTCTCTCTCTCTCTCTCTCTCTCTCTCTCTCTCTCTCTCTCTCTCTCATTATCCTCCCGGTCTGCGCCAACTTTATGCAGAGACATTTTTGGCAGCTGAAAACGAAATAACATTTTAGATTTTTGTGGAGTTTTCCTTCGAGAGATTCAGCAAATATCTACCATTTTTCTTCTCTCTCTGATATCGTGTACTTCTTTCTCATTTATAAAGAATTATTTATTTCATTTCATTTCTTTTAATATTATTTTGCTAAGTTTTCTTTTAGTCTCCACCAATATTTTTTGTATCTCAATAGTCTATATCCTTTTTACTTATTTTATTTAATAACCATATTCACAGGATAATATTTTTAAACAAACATTGGAAGACATTTTTATCCATAAAAAAATAAGAAAAAAAAAATATGTTAAACTTCAAACGGAATTGAAACAAAGACAAAATTTCAAATACAATTGAGGTGACATTCCTGTAATTAAAAGATTGAGTAAAAATAAATGGATAATGAACTCGTTCGTTCTCGTCATGAAAATGACATTGTCAGAAATTGTTGCTATTGGCTTGTCACTGGACACACAATCAAGTGGCCATCTTTGAAAAGTTAAGTGCTTACAAGGTCTCTCTCTCTCTCTCTCTCTCTCTCTCTCTCTCTCTCTCTCTCTCTCTCTCTCTCTCTCTCTCTCCTGGACTATCCACCTAAATATTTATGTTCTTGAAATCCTACTCCCGAAAGAGATCATTACTGATATACTATTTCACAAGATCGTCTCCTTCAAATTCTTCACAATCCTTCATCTTTAATCCTTAGGTATTCTCATCCTCCTTATCCCAATCCAATCATCAATCCCCCCCAGAGACCATCCTGTCCTCGTGTTTCATCATGTATAGAAAGAAGAAGAAGAAGGGAAGATGACTCTCACCTTAGCCTTTCTTTTATGACAATAATAATAAGCAAGACAAATCCTTCAAAGAATCCCTCCGTCAGGAACTGGAATGAGATCCGGGAATATTCCAAGTTAAAGATCTGAGAAGTTTCTCTCAAAAACAGCGGAGAATCAGATGGAGAACTGAAGCAAAAATCTAGAATAAATTTCCTGATTCAGTTTCCATTTTTCCTTCTGAGAGTAGTCTGGGCTTAAAGAAAAAGAAAAAAAAATTACTATTTTTCACCAGAGAACAATTTCCAAGAGAGATGGTGTGTTCGCTAAGTGATTCAGGGTGGCTGAAGCTCATTTTTTGTTATTGTTATTGATTTGCTTTGGTTTTCGTATAAAATGATATTGATAAAAAGGATTTCAATGATAATACTAAGAAGAAATGTGCTGTAGAATGATGTCACACTCCCAAAATGCCACCTTCCTCACTCCACTTCCTGAGTTTCCCTTTAAAGATGATGTTATATTCATGATGTGATTTAGCTTTAGTAGTCTCTGCCTCTCTGTGTCACTGATGCCACCCTTTTAAAGAGGCTCATTTAAGAGGCCTTTTAAAGAAGCCTTTTAAATAGGACTTTTTAAAGAGGCCTCCTGGAATACTAATGACTAAGGTCCCTTTCCATTCTACGTTCAAAAATGCTATTCTCTTCCTGCCTTTTATTTATGGCTACGTTCTCTACTTCCAGTTTAAAAATCCTGTTAATCTATGTTGGGTCTTCAACAGTGACTTCCTGAGCCCCAGGCTTCTAAGTTTTTCCACTCTAAAGACAACTTTAAACCTTTGAGTCATAGTATCAACCAAAACCTTATCAATATACCACTCCAATAGTAATTCAAGAGGTCGAGAAGTTATGAAGATGTTTGTTTTCTTGAAATATCTCTTTGTTTAACCTTTATCTCTGCTTCGATTATTATTGCAGAAATATTGATGAAATGAAAGACCCTAAATACATTCTTGCTCTGCAATTCCTTTATATAAATTCCCTTAGGGTTAAGTTAGGTTTCTCTGTTGGTCATCAACAGTCACTTCCTGATGGCCCCTGGTCATACCATGGGTGGAAAGGGGACTCAGACTTTGATCACTTAATGATATGTTTGGTCTGATTCTTGCTTCTGTTGCTCACGATGGACCTTTAAACATAAACAAAATCACTATGATTATATAGCTCCAAAATCTCATTGTTTATTCTTCAATTATTATTGCAGAAATATTTATGAAATCCAAGACTAATTAAATAATCGAATTTGAAAACTTTTAGGAACCGGATGTTATGACCCAAGATATGTTAAGAGGAACTTGTTAACCTTAATACATTCTTGCTCAGAGATTCCTATATATTCAGTCCCCATATTCCTATTCCTAAAAATTTCATTCCAATTCTATTCCAATCAATTCCAGTCAAGCAGAAAGCGAAAATCTCTGAAGGTTAATTAAGTTAATTTGATGAGATATTTCGAATGATGAATCAGCATTTCAGTGGGTGGTCGATTCAGGAATAACTTCATTGTTATTGTTTGGTGGAATTCAGGTCATCTGTTGATGTCTGTCTTTCTCATTTCTTCTTTCAATCCTTTTAGTTTTTGAAAAGTCTTCAGTAAAAATTGCTGTTCAATAAGAATAATAATATTGATAAAAACATAGCTTCTGGCACTACTACTACTACTACTACTACTACTACTACTACTACTACTACTACTACTACTACTACTACTAATAATACTAATAATAATAATAATAATAACCGAATTGTCCCGAACACTTTTCTTCAACTTTGAAAATTCCTCGACACCAAAGTTAAAATCAATAAGATGTTTCTACCAAAACGAAAAAACGAACTTTCCATTTGCTCAATTCTATTGAAACAATCACGAATATCAGGAAAATGGTAGAACGATTTTGACTCATTTTGTTCGAGATTTTACCACAGATAAAAACCGAATTTAATGTCTTTGAACTTTTGAAAATAGGTTTAAAACGACTCAAAGATCAAATGAGGATGATATACCATATATAAAAGGTGTCCCTCTTCACGAGTCTTATCTAAGTATTACTCCAAACACTCATTCTTCTCCTTCTCCTCCTTGAGTCCCACCAGAGGTTAAGGAAAGGTCACTCTCCAGGCAACCTTTCTAAATCAATGGAACTTCCACCTGGATTTGAAGGTGTGAGGAAGGTCAGCGTTTAAGAGAATAAGGTCAATAGACGATTAAAGGTGAGAATAGGTCTAGGGAAGGTTGAATCAACAGGTAATAAGAAAGAGGACAGAGAAAGAACATCTTTAGGGACGTCACTTACTCTCCTAGAGTTAGACGCTTTA
>NC_090749.1:98297971-98340471 GCF_036898095.1 Palaemon carinicauda | reverse complement strand
AACCACAGAAGAACCTTTCTGCCATCTATTTTTAATTCGTCTCTTTCCCCACAGAGAATCTTTGTTTACTCGGTTGTGTTTTTGTTTACCCTTTATGCGTCCTGTTTGCTTAAAAAGCTAGGTGAGAGGTTTGGGGGGAGAGAGGGAGGCCGTCAGGCTACGGCTCGAGAGGTAGGGAGGTCAATCTTTGTTCCTCCAGGACTTAGACTAATACATAAAGACGTCTTTATGAATTTTAGTATCTTGGAAAGAGGATAGTTACCATCACCATCATGGCTTCCAGAACATAAAGATTGTACGAATGAAACAGTGGACAGTCGTAAGAATTATTATCTAATTGGGATTAAGCTTAAGTTTTAGCATGATAGAATGGGGTCAATTGATATCCCTCAACAAATCTTAGAAAAGAGTCACTCTATTCTGTTTCAGCCATAATCTGATCAAAGAGCGAATGATTATATGCCCTGTTGAGCCTATACCTGAGTGTTGAGTCTCCCATTTCCGTTGCATCGTCTCGTTCTATTTCTCCAATGAATAATTTCCAATCCATCTCACCCTGACACCTCCTTTTTACCTTTCTTCAGCAGCCTATTGTCATCTATTCTTCAAATCTTCCGATCTTTACCCTTTTCTTATGCTGATTAAAGTTCCATAGAAAGAAGCTTAAGTCAAACTATTGTATGCTGTTTTGTCTCTGTATTTGTGTATTAATATTTAGTGTCAATTCTACTTCATGTAAATAGAAACCCTTTTTGTTATAGCTCTTGATCAAGGAATTAGGAGCAGGTTTTGGATAATAAAGTAAGATTAAGGTTTAGTGAAGAAATGGACAAAATATGCAATGGTATACAAGTGAACAAATGAGAGTCAAGAAGGAAGAGAAATGGGGGCTAGGGGGAGGGGGGGGATTGTTAGGGGGGGCGCTTTGTTTTGTAATTGAAGCCTCATTGAGAATTCGTTGGAGATAAACAGTAGTGATGTTGATGATGCCTTTAGGACGGCTCTCCTCCTAATTACTACAGATCCTCGTGAAGAGTAAGCAACAGGAAGTGTCCCTTCAGAAACATTATGCTCAGGAGAGTATTAAGATTCTCTCTCTCTCTCTCTCTCTCTCTCTCTCTCTCTCTCTCTCTCTCTCTCTCTCTCTCTCTCTCTCTCTTCCATCACCTATTGCATATCAGCTACCATACATAAATGATTTCTTAATCCAAGTGACTTTATCAACCCAGAGGAATTCCATCCTTATTCCTAGAAGGATGAAAGACCAAAATACCTTGTCCACTTCAGTCTTACTTTGTTGTGTCAATTTTATTTCAACGTAAATATTTATGGTTTTGACTTTCCAAAATGGTTGCTACTGAATAAATGTATAATTCACACATAACCTTAGATGAAAGACTCAATTGTTTACACATCTCCTCAATTGAATATAAATAAACAAACAAACACACACACACAAACACACACACGCACTCACAGGACCCTCCCCTTTCCAATTAGAATTAATCTCTGGACACTTATCAGTTATTACCAAGACATTGGCTTTATTTCCCTCTTGTCAGAAAGAACATGATTTGTGTTTGTCCTTAAGTGAACACCTTCTGACACCTTCCATGAGGGAAGGAACACAGAGGAAAGTGATCAGTTATAAAAATTCCTTGATGTGATTCCTGTTTAGATCTGACGACGGGAAAGTTGGAGATGTCGATTGATCTGAGTATTGGAATCGACATTGGGTCAGGACCAAATTTTAATCTAAAATAAGATAATGATCAAATCAAGAGATAGATTTTGATCTCTAGAATTAAGTAGTATCTTTTATTATGGAGTATTTATTTTTATTTTGAGATTAATCATTAATAATAAGCAATAGAGAGTTCGACAAGAAAGTTCTTAGAAGCTGGCTTAATTTTGGTATTAAAAGGAAAATATAAAAGTTCAGAAAATCTCATGGACGAACAGTTTTATATATTCAAAGAAGCATCGTCACAGAAATGTTCATTAAACAAATAATAGAAGAAACATAAAGAATCTTCTTCATCAATCGAAGACTTTTCTTCAGTTCGAATATGAATCAGAAAGATTAAAGGATTCCTCCATCCCCTGAATATGTCCTTTTCTTCTCTTGCTGTAGGAAAATAAAGGCAGAAATAAGAATGGAGCCCTCTTATCTGGCACACAAATATCGCAGGTGCCATACTTGATCACAACAACCTCTGCAATAATGAATAAGCAACATAAATGATGGTTCAGGTTTGATGTTGATGGTTCAGGTTTGATGTTGAGAGAGAGAGAGAGAGAGAGAGAGAGAGAGAGAGAGAGAGAGAGAGAGAGAGAATTTGAAGAGGCCATGAATTTGGGAGAAGGATAAAAAGGGGGTTGCTAATAGACACGGAAAGGACATTGCAAAGAGCCGCAACTTTAGCATAGAGTGAACTAAACAGGGTGCACTGACGACAATGGCTTGTTATAGGCTGAAGATCTCTTGACAAAAAACCCATGTTCTCCTCTGCTGCAATATCTGTAAAGTTTAGCTTTTTCTGACGATTGAACAACATTAGAAAATAATTTTGTTAATTACTATTTTGGAATGTTTCTTTTCATTTGTTATTTGTTTTAGTATAATTCCATCCCTTATTTGAACCCTGAAATGCTCCTTCTCATCTGTTATTCCAGGAATCCATTCCCATTGGAATAATCCAGAGCAAAATTGATTCCAGAAAGCGAGCGTCAGTCAGCTAGTCAGTCAGTCAGTCTGTCAACCAGTCAGTCAGTCATCAGTCAGTCTCTTTAGGAGACGAATGAGATTTCACCTGAATTATGCTAATGAGACAACAGCCATTCATTATTCATCCATTCATTCATTCACGGGGGAAGGGGAGGTCAAGGGTCACACACAAACGATATCAGAAAAGGTCATTTTAGAAACATCAAATGCATAAATAGATATATAAAGATATAGTAGAGAAATAAAAGATAAGTATCAAAAGTGATTGGAAATAGATTTTGAAAATGACAGGAATTAATTGGTCAAAGTAATGATTCGTTAAGGGTTTGATTGTATGTAATGTAGATGTAATTTATTTACATTAATTACCTCTACAGAATCCTTGATTTCATATTTATATCTGAATGTTATCAGTTTTTATCTTCATTTAAATTTATGTTAACACACAAACACACATACAGTAAGTAGCCAAAAAAAAAAAAAAAAAGTATTTCCAGAAAACTTATAAACTCTGGAGGTGGTATTGAAGTTGGACTAAAGTTGTAAGATTGATCCAGAGTGAATTACCAACAACGTCATGGACACTCTCTCTCTCTCTCTCTCTCTCTCTCTCTCTCTCTCTCTCTCTCTCTCTCTCTCTCTCTCTCTCTCCCAACGGTTCAAAGTCATTGGTTCGTATGAGTTGACTCAGAACCGAGGCTGGGCTTCTGTAGTGAGACAGAAAGTTCGAACGAGATCAGTTTCTGATCAGTGATGAATAGTGTGGGATTTCTTATGGGAATTAGGGATATTCAGACAGGTGATGAGGCTGGGGAGTCTAATCAACTGTCAGGGGCTATTATGAAATACCCATAATCAAACAGCGAAGTAAAAGTTTAAAAAGTGGGAAAAGGGAAAGTGGCATTGAAGGTATAAGGTCGTTGAAATGACCCTTAAGTATGCTAACAGTGCACCCAAAAAAAGTACTATAGGAGCACGATCTCTTCTGAGGAGTGTAAACAATGTTTGATTTCCGAGCGAAAAGAAATGATTAGTTCCTTTTGTTTATGTAAGAAATAAGTCAGCAGAAAGTAAGGTTAGGTCACTATGTATGCTTTCAGTCTATCAAAGAAAACTCAGACAGAAGAATTCTGAGAGAGAGAGAGAGAGAGAGAGAGAGAGAGAGAGAGAGAGAGAGAGAGAGAGAGAGAGAGAGAGAGAGAGAGAGATACGTTAATTCTTTCACGCTGAAGATTTAGAAAGTGAATTGAAATGAAAATTTTCGAAGTATACAAGTATATGTAATAGGCGATGTCCGCAGACTTTAGTTAAATATTGGCAATACAGTATTCATTGGCGGAGGTCTGAAATATCTGATTGCTAATATTTTTGGCAGAAAAGAAACAAGAAGTTTCTGTTTAAGAGCGATTGTTTTTGGATTTTGATCAAGATATTGTAGGAGTTGTTGTTGTGCATCACTCATTCCGTTTAGTAATCATCCATTTATATTTCTTTGGGTCCTTTTTTGAGTTGATTGTTCTTTTCAAAGTTATTTTTGAAAATACAAATTGACTCTAAACCTAAGAAAAAACCTCGATAGTAAACTCTTTCTTTGATTATTTTGTTCATCTCGTTCTCACTTCTTGTTGGCATGAGTCCTCTTTTGCAATTTCTAGAGAAGAAAAAAATTGGGATGATAATGAAACAGAAGCTTCCTTCCCTTCACTTACAGGCTGAGGAATCCATTAACTTATATAACCTTCCTCTTTTTACGAGGCAGGTCTTCGTCTCTCTTTATCCTTCCCTTTTTTCTCAAGGTGAGCCATAAAAGGGGATCGAATACCGCATCAGTTCAGAATCTGCCTTAAAAAGAAAGTCTTTCGGTTTAATCCTTTGTAAACTACATAATAAAGTTAGCTCTTTGAGATTAGATATCAGCTTCAGGTTTTTTGACCCTCTTCTTTGCTAAGAAAGTTTCCTGGAATTAGTTTCTCTCGTGGATAACCAAAGCCATTGCAAGAAGTTTTGATTTCAAAATAACTTTGAGGATTTTTTATCAATGTGACCAATGTTAATCTTTATTAATATTTCCACCTGCTTCCTTAAAGTGCCTCAAATTTATTTCTTCCGCTTTTCTCAAAAGGAATATCTATCATAGTTCTTATAATAGACCCGGGATAGAAAGTACATAATTGAATCTCGTCTATTTCAATAGCCTATACTCTCATCCAGGGAGTTCGCAAGGTAGGGAAAAGCTGAAACAGACTCCCTTCAATGCAAACATTAATCAAGAGTCCTTCTCTTAAGAGACGAACTTCCATCCCAGCGTTGTAAACAAACGCCCCTTTCCCTGTAGCAGAGGAACCCAGCGCCCCTTTACTAAGTCAATGCAAACACCTCACACGGATTAACTCCGACGGTGCTTCCACTAATGGTGGTCACATTTTTTTCTTTCTGTTTACACAATAGATGTTAATATAAATATTGATATCAATATCGCTATTAATATTGATATTAATATAATAACAATTGATAATGTTTAATATGATTTAAAGAACTTTTTAATCACGAGAAAATTATCCAAAATAGAAATTCATTTTTAGAATTATAAGCTGCAGTATCTTGTTTGAATATGTAACTAGTTAACATTGAAATTAACGAACAATAGACAGTTTGATTAGAAAGTATTTCATTTCGTGGTAATTAAGGATGAGAGAAAATTGAACATTTGTGAAATTGTTCATGGAATCCACATGCCTTTGAATATCTCATTCAGATTTGAAGGAATAAATCTAATGATCTTCAGTTTAAGCCTGTATAGTTTCATTTGCCTTGATCATGTACTTTCTGTGATATTTACATCTCAAATGATATCAAAGTTTTTGAAACACCCTGTATATATATGACTGACAAATGCGTACGATTTTTATCAAATGGTCGTAACTGATAACGAATGAAAAACTTTCGTAGGATAGTAAACAACTACTGCCTCCCTGCTGACGGCAAAGTAAACCAAAGTCTGGGTGGGGATTGCAATGGCGCCGGTGACTCCATCTTTCAAAGTAAATTAAAGTAAATTACAATTACATTCGATTACCGGCTGCCAACGCAAGAGCCCATGTCTTGCATAAGGAAAGGCAATCTTAACAGACAGACAGGCGCCGGTGATCGTTATCTTTTCTTCTTCTGCCAAAAAGCGGAAGTAATAATTCGTTTTATTTTGTATTTATTCAGTAAGCGCAGTTCGCTTGCAGCTGTTGGTTTGTTATAGCCTTATATCGTCTTTGGTCCAACGTAATCAACCCTTTTGACCTGTTTGCCTTCGAGGTCAAACATGTATGCAAACCCTTCTGGGAAAGTAGGTCAAAGGTCTGGTTTCTCCCAATGATAACATTTGCTTCTAATCCCAACAGTGCCTTTTCAAAATGGGTCAGACGAAACTTTTGGTATTTTTGTTAATGTTTTTGTTTATTTTGAGTCACCGAAAAATGTCGCTTCTTTGAAGATTTGACATGAAAGCACCAAAAGCAGGATATTATATCTGTAATTATTGTCTGAAGATATGATGTTCTTAGACAGTGCAAAGCTAAAAGTATTCCTAAGGAATTCACAGATTTAATCAGTAATTAAAATGGCATCTTTAACAAAGGGGTCGTGCACAATCCATCACACCTCTCCAGGGATAAAATTCGCAACATTGCGTGTTTCGTGATAAGATGCTAAAAACCTAATAATATACGATAAAACAAAATAAACTCACAACGTTAAGAAGTAGTAAACGAAAATTGTAGTCGATTGCAAACATTCGGTTATTGACCCACAGAGCTGTTAATGAAATCTAATTAGTTGGAGTTAGGAAGAAAATTGTAGGGTTCTCAATCTCAACACTGATGACAAGAAAAGATATCTGATGGCTTGACTCTTTGGGCGTTACTTGTCTCCATCAGGAGTTTCTAGTGAGGAGAGTATATATATATATATATATATATATATATATATATATATATATGTATATATATATATACATATATATATATATATATATATATATATATATATATATATATATATATATACTCTCCTCACTAGAAACTCCTGATATATGTATATATATATATATATATATATATATATACATATATATATATATATATAGAGAGAGAGAGAGAGAGAGAGAGAGAGAGAGAGAGAGAGAGAGAGAGAGAGAGAGAGAGAGAGAGAGAGAGAGAGAGAGAGAGAAGACTAATTTAAATTTGATTGTAGATATAGTAATTGTAACTAGATACAAGAATAAGAATGGCATCACACAATCTACTACTCAAGATGATATTCATCACATGAATTTCTTATCTACTAATTTACTTAAGCAAAAGCTAATCGTAACACAAAATACAACAGAGATCTTTGGTAATACTCAAATTAATTTGTATATCAGAAACCGTTTATCAGAGTAGGAATTCAATTATAAGTTTGGAATGACACGTTTTGGAACGTTAGGGGATTTCGTCGGAACCTCAAAGGGAAAATCCTTCTGAGGTAAACCAATGGATGGGAAATAATTCACGAAACTCCTCAGGAAATTGAGCTGATAAGGATATAAGATAAGAATTAAGGAGATTAAAGTCAGTATCATAATTTGAAAGTTCTCTAGAATTCTTGCCTTTATTTTATTCATCCAAAATATGGACTAGATAAATCGAATATATATATATATATATATATATATATATATATATATATATATATATATATATATATATATATATATATATACATATGTGTTATTGAGTGTATATGTGTGTTTGTGTATAATTATGTATATGTGTTGAGTACAAACAATACCATTGACCCATTTTATGATATATGTGTTTTAAAACAATATATATCTTTGTAAGAGAAACAAATTCTACTATAAGGTGAACCAAAATACAGAAACACTACTAAACATTGGTAGAATATTGTTTTCGAAAGAAATTCTAAAAATCGAGTTTCCCTTTATTTGTAAATTTTAGAAAATTATGTTTCTTGATCTTGAAACTACTTATGAAGTTTTGTAACCTAAGATTATTCATCATTACTTGGAAGGGATTTGTCCAATATGTTATTACCTGAATGCTTAACACAGTACGTATTCTTCCTTTATTCTCTTCCCAGATTCAAGGTTTACAGAAATAACCGTAGGAGTATAAGTTAAAAGGAGATGTAGCTGAAAATTCTATTCATGAATTGCTTAGTAATTTTCAGACACATCACGATTCTGTAATTCTAGTCTTTAAAGCAATCCTGTCTTGCTTGAATTTGCCTTCGGCAATGCATTGTGCGCAGCAATGCCTTACGCAGGCAATATATACCATGGACAATATCTCCTTGGAGCTCAGCACTCTAATCTGAGTCTGCATCAAATGGATGCAATAAATTCATTAGATCTATCACCTCAATTAGCAGCTCAGGCGAAGCAAGCAACACCAATTATCGCTTGATACAGAGGCAATAAACCTCCAGGTTACTTACTGCGATCAGATAGGTGTCTTTACCCCAAACAGATGATATGTCTGTATCTATCTATGTAAATATTAATCTTTATCTTTAAATATAGATATTTATCAATGTATCTATGCAATAGGGTCCGCATTTATTTATAGATCTATTTTTCTATCCCTCAATAAGACTATATATTTATCTGTCTCACATAACAGAGTTGATATGAATTCGACGAAACCAGATCTTAGATGAGCAAATTAGCTGTAAAAAGTTCATAGTAGAATATAAGTTTTAGAAGTTTGTAATTTATTAATATTTCATGTGTAATTTTTAAATTTTCTTACATTTAAATATATTAGAAATCACACTCACAAAAATACTTTAAGTTTAATGTCCCCATTGACCTCTTAAGTACATTTTTCTCTTTTTACTAATGCAGGTAAGGGTCACCAAGACGAGTAAATAAATGACCATCCTGTTATGGGTTCGAATCCAGCAGAAGTTTTGTTTTCTCATTTAGATGATTGAGGCTTTCAGTTATTTTTGAAAGAGGTTTCGTTTGTTTATTTACAAGTTGTTCACAAATTACTCGTGAGTGAAACTTACAACAGGATAGTTTAGAAGGTTTAAACTACCGTCTGTTAATAGCTATGCCACGTAAGTACACAGGAAATGGGTGTGTTAATCTCTTCCACTTTCTGATGTCAAAATATCTTAGCTAATTAAAAAAGATTTGGGGGGAAAACTTAACAAAATGTATAGATTGAAACATAGATCACTAAAACGGTGGTAAAGGTGATGACCTTAATGTTTGGACATTAATTCAAACATTCGTTGTATTCGACAAATTTATATATAAAAAAAGCTTTGAACAACTCATTAGGATAAAAGATTAGACGAGTTTTGTTATTTTAAATCATTTAATCCCACAAGGAAAGACTGAAAATGTCTGTTGAAACATTAGTCTGAATGTATTAGTTATTTTTTGGATTGATTCCATTAACTGCTAAACTTCTAAAACCTAGAGCTGGCAGGCTTCTAAACCCATAAGCAGACAAGCTTCAAATACCTTTAACTGGTAAATCCTTAATCCCATTAGCTGACTTACCTCTAGTTTCCTCAATTGACAAACCTTGAATCTGATCAGCTGGCAAAGGTCTAATCTCAACACATGCCATTCCTTTAAATCCATCAGCTGGCAAACTTCTGATCCCATCAGCTGGAAAACCTCTAATGCCCTTAGCTGGTAAACTTCCAAGCCCATCAGATGGCAAGCATTTTACCCATAAGCTGACAAACCTCAAATCCCATCATCTGACGAACCTCCTAACCCGTTTTCTGGTAAATCCCTAATAAGAGACCTAATCCCATCAGAAGGGAATCCTCTGATCATATCAGCTGGCCCTCCTCTGAACCCCTCAGCTGACAAACTTATAATCCCATCAGCTGCCAAACCTCCAAACCTAACAGCTGACAAGTCTCCAAACCCACTACTAAGCAAAACTCTAATCCCATCAGCTCGAAATTCTCTAAACACAAAAGCTGTCACAATGGTAAGAATTTTACAACCTGTGACGACCCAAGAGTAGGTTGTGACTCGAAAGCGGGATGAAAACAACTGAGTAACTTTATTACAGAACATCAGTATATATATACATCAATTCCAGGCAAGAAGGCCATAACATATAAAAGGATGTTTCCTGTTCAACCAACAACGGTTTCTGTTAACATTTAACGGTGAGAAAAACTGACAAGTTGATTCAGGTCGTTATCAGTGCGAGGGGAGAGCGAAAATACAAAGGAGACTATATACAAAAAAAGAAAAATGTCGTTACTATGTACAATCATGTGACACATGGTTGGTACATAGCTACCCCCTAAAAATTACATACTGTACATTTCTTCGCAGCAGCCCCGAACCTGGAGTGTAGTAACAAAACTGCGGCCGATGGGCGGCAGTAAGTGGCTACAGAAGTCGTTTGTTGGGACGCAAGCGAGTTGTGGGTGATGGGTGGCTTTGTCGCCGCTCCGGCTCATCACGGGGTAGGCGTGTGTGTCCTACGGCATTCACGTCAGCTTCGGTTGACATTGAATAGGTGTCCTCTTCGTCAGGAGTGGAGGCGTTGATGGAGGTCGTGAAGTGGCTGTCCATAAGGGCGTCGGCTTTGGCCATCAAGTCCTTTATGGGTAAACTATCGACATCGGGTATGGCAGCGCATACAGATTCGGGTAAACGGTAGGTTCACCTCACGAGGAGAGCCGTCTGCGGCAGGTTGCAGGCGAGTGATACTGGTCATTTCCCTGAGGGCGAGCGAAGCCCTTTGGTCCCCTAACGGTTGTTGAGAGCTGAAAAAGCTTTGCTATACGGGCGGCTGGCGACGGCGAGTACTGCTACAGAAGTTATGTTTTGAGGGCATCATAGTAACAGTGAGGGGGGGGGGGAGGCGGGAGGAGCGAGTCACTCCGGGGTCACCAATATGACGGGCCGAGAGAGGCTGTGACTAAGAAGGCAGGATTTGTCGTTACTATGTACGATCGTGTGACACAAGGTTGCTATAAACCTCAGTTATAAAGGAAAAAGTTTGGGACTTTCGCTTAAGATGATAAGATTATGACAATCTCTCTTAAGAAGTAAGAACATTATCCTCTTAATTACAAAGGCTAAAACTTTGTCCTCTTACTTGAAGGGGACACACTTCTTTCCTCATACTTAGAGATGTGAACAAAGTCTCAATTCAGTTTACTCTTCACCTTTCCTCACGGGATACTTGCCTCTATTGATATAGGTAAAAGGACCCCCCTTCGTGTAATAGGAGAGCAGAAAACTTTATTTTATCTATATCTGGGTCATCTTGTAGGGAATCTGCTAAATACTAAATAGATCAAATAAATTGGAATATTCTTCAAATAATTTATATCTTGTGATTTGCTACTTATTTTATGTAAAGGAAGAAATAATATTACCATTTTGGTGAAGTCTCTCTCTCTCTCTCTCTCTCTCTCTCTCTCTCTCTCTCACACACATGCTTTTCATGCATAATAGTTAAAGAAGAGAATAGCCTCATATTCCATTTCTTTCTTTGCCATCAGCAACAAACTTCTACAATTTTCTCGACCAAAATGAGCTTCTCTTTCTTCTTCTCTTTCTTATTCTGGTATTGTAAATCGTTCCAAGGTTTATTTCACATGCACATACACACACTCTCTCTCTCTCTCTCTCTCTCTCTCTCTCTCTCTCTCTCTCTTGTAATCTTATGTAGGGTTAACCAACCTCAGATAACCTTCTTATGTTGGTTCCATAATCTACCAAACATTCACCTTCCATTCTGGACACTCGAACGGTAAAAGTTTTTCTCTTAAAGTGAATTAACAAGCCAACACTTTATCGGTTAACAATGTCATGGACTCTCTCTCTCTCTCTCTCTCTCTCTCTCTCTCTCTCTCTCTCTCTCTCTCTCTCTCTCTCTCTCTCTCTCTCTCTCTCTCAGAACAGGATATCCATCATGTACATTTATGACTATGATGCCCCTTAGGAACTAAAAGGTACAATGTCTTCGTGGATTCTTACCTGGCCAAAAGTAACGTGATCTAATCTCCTTTGTTAATTGTTACAGTATTCCAGACCCTCCCCTCCAGGTACTAATTTCATGTCAAAAACGAGAACCCGTTTCCAGGATTGGAGGTCTTTTCCCTCTTTATGTAAGCTAGTCTGGAAAGGTCATGACAACACTAAACCCACTTAATGAAGGAGTCAGTTATTCAGATGGTCGAGATTTCTCCATTTCATCCCTGAAAATGACATCTATTATTGAGGCCTTCGTCCTTAATGCTTTTGGAAAGGGGGAAGGATAAGTAAGGGATGCAAGGAAGAAACCTTGCATGTTATTGTCTTTGGGGAAATTACAACATCTTGAAGACTTTCATTCAATTACAAATAGATTATTTTGTTTTTAACAAATACTTTTATGGAAAAGAGGCCAATAAAGAAGTTTTTTCCACAAGTCTCTGAGAGTTCTCCTCACTATCACCTTGCATTCAGAACACTTGATACTCCGTAAACGTATTCATATAATTAGAAATCTGTCTCGAATTGACTTTCGTGAAAGAATAAACCTTTCCATATATCTCTCAAAGTTATTTAGTTTACATTTAATGTAACATCAACCAGGAATTTTGAAAACTAATTAGTTTCTTGGTCGTAAGGTAAGGCGTCCATCTTTATCAGAGATATTCTTGCATTCCTCTTTTCCATTGTCCTTTCTTATTCTTCTGGTTTTCACACACCCATTTTCCCTCACTCCTCCCTCCTCCTACTTCTCCTCCCTTTCCTCCTCTCCTCCCCGGATTTTACGACACAAGATATGTTAAGAGAAACTCGGTAACCTTAATACATTCTTCTTCTTTATATTCAGTCCCTCCATATTCCGACTTCAAAAATTCCATTCCAATTCCATTTCAATCAATTCCAGTCAAGCGGAAAGTTAAAATCTTTGAAGGTTAATTAGGTTAATTTGATGAAATATTTCGAATGATGAATCAGCATTTCAGTGATAGGTCGATTTAGGAATAACCACTGTTATTGTTTGGTGGAATTCTGTCTGTCTTTGGCTGATTTTTGGTAGAAATACAGTCTTGCTACTTTTCTTATTTTCTATTTTTTGGCAATAGTTTTCATTTCTTAAGCATTTTGGTTTTTTACTAGTTTTATTTCTTCAGAAAATAATCGATCTTCAATAATAAAAGATGTTTCAGTACTCTAGTCGTAAATAGTGACAATAAAATACTTACTGGTTACTTTCAGACGTTTTATCAATAAAATAAAAAAAAAATCCATCTACTCATAAGAAGAGGAAGCAAAATATATAAAAAAATATACATAACTATATCAAATGAATGAAAACCTTATATGTTTTATTTTCCGGAGCGAGGTGAAGGTTATCATTCCGGCTTCAATTTCCTTTGAGAAACCAAATGTTTTGTGGAGGTGTACCTAGATCTGGAATCATAAATAGTGCCTGGAAATATTTTGAGTCTTAATGGTACTGGATTTGTGGTTGAATCCTGGAAAATGGTTTTAATGATCGCCAGGTTACTGGAATCGAAGCAAGTACCTGGAAAGGGATTTTGACGGATGTTTTAGTCATTTAGTTGTAGGACAACTTGTATGGTTTTAAGGGGCATTGGGGTTCTGGAGTCGTAGTAGGTACCAGAGAAAGGGAGAATTTGAGGATCGTCAGAGTACTGGAGTCGTAATCAATACCTGGAAAGAGATTTGGAGACTTGAAAGAGTTCTTGAGTCTTCCTCAGTAACAGGAAATTAGTTGAGGTCTTTCTGAGTACTTTCAACCCACCAAAACCCCTGGTTACCTAAACTTACATATCCCTAACCCCTTTTCCACATCTTAAGAAGTCTACCCTTTGGATTGAGTCTTCAAGTGTTCCGTTCAAAGATTATTTGATTTTTCATGTCGTGTCTTTTAATTAATTCAGGTCTAAGTGGAATTTTTTGACGCATTCATAAATATTTTAAGTTCACAATATCTTCCAGAGAATCCTTACAGTCTTATTGGACATCCTTTTTGGATTTTAAGAGGAATGGAGGGATTTACCTGTTCGTATTTTTTATTAAGGAATTAAGATGATTTATATGTTATGGAAACTTTGGTTTCTTTGTCATTTTCAAGTTATGAAGGAACATACATGGTCTTTTATGGTAATTTCTATCAAGACATATTTCCTGGAATCGAGTTTTCTTTTAAGTTTCCCAAGATTGGATGTTGATATTCTTCACTAGAATTGAAACTCTAAACTTTCAAAACCACTTGAGAAAAATACTTGGTGGATTTCTCCTTTCTCTTCATTAAGTTGAAAAGATGGAGTCCTAATTGATAATTACAGTCAGCCATTTGCATAGCAATATTTCTTCTTCCCTCTCTCTCTCTCTCTCTCTCTCTCTCTCTCTCTCTCTCTCTCTCTCTCTCTCTCTCTCTCTCATTAACCTCCCGGCCTGCAAAGACATTTTTGGCAGCTGAGAACGAAAGATCAACTACGTTTTCTCTTCTCTCTTATTTCTTCTACTTCTTCTTCTTCTTCTTCTTCTTCAATACCTCGTTTCTTATGTTGAAAATCTGAAAAGCTGGAAATCCTCAGACCTTTTTTTTCATTATAATTTTCTCAGTTCATCTCGTCCAGAATGAATAATTAATAATTCAAGTCATGACCATTTTCAGAGCAATCTCTCTCTCTCTCTCTCTCTCTCTCTCTCTCTCTCTCTCTCTCTCAATATCCTGCCGGTCCACACCACCTGGATGCAAATATATTTTTGGCAGATGAGATTATTTCTTCTTCTTCTTCTTCTTCTTCTTCTTCTTCTTCTTCTTCTTCTTCTTTTTCATTTAATATTCTTTTGTTAAGTTCCCTAGTCTCAACCCTTATTGTTTTTATATCTTAATATTATAACTCTTTTATACTTATCTTATTTTATAGCCATATTCAGGGATTTATTTTTTCAACTAGACAAACAATTTCTATACAGAAAATAACAAAAAGCACAGAAACAAATACATTTAAGATGACATTCTTATAATTAACATTAACAAACATTCCCCTAATTATGCATAAAATATTAAGATCCTCAAAAGAGAAAAAATGGATAATGAACTTTTTCATTCTCAACATAGAAATGACATTATTAGAAAGTGTTGCTAATGGCTTTTCACTACAGGCAATCAAGTAGACATCTTTGAAATGTTAAGTGCCTACATGGGCTCTCTCTCTCTCTCTCTCTCTCTCTCTCTCTCTCTCTCTCTCTCTCTCTCTCTCTCTCTCTCTCTCTCTCTCTCAAGAAAGGAAAATGTCCTAGATCTAGTATTTGTGAATGAGGTGAATTATGTTAAAGAAATAATAGTGTATAACACGTGAATTTCAGACCATAATGTCATAGAATTAATAGTCCATTCCAAAGCAAGTGATCACAGAATTAATCAAAGCACAAAACATTGGGAAGGATATGGAAAATATAATTTTTATAGTAAGAATATAAAATGGTCAGAAAAAATGAAGAACTGAATAAAGAATGGAAAAATGTGTTTGTAAACGATAATATACAGGTAATTACGGACATACTGTACAAAATACTGGAGAAAATTGTTGAAAAATATGTACCGAAGAAAAACAATAAACAAAAGACATGCATACCAAGAGAAAGAAGGATCTTATTTCAGAAAATTAGAAAGTGGAAGAAAAATCTTACAAAAGAAAAAAATGTGTGGAAAATGATTGAAATAAAATGTAAGATAGAAAATGCAGAACAAAAGATTATACAGTCAAAAGAAAATGAAAAAAGGGACTTAGAAGAAAGGACACTTCAAAATATAAAAAAAAACCCAAAGTACTTTACTCCTATGCAAAAAAGATGAATAAAAGCAGATTAGAAATAGGCCCTCTAAGAATTGAAGGACGGCTAACGAATGAAAAAAAGGAAATATGCAATATATTAGCAGAAAAATATAAGAGTGAGTTCACGCCAAGAATTGCCAATGAGAATAATGAAACAGAAATGAGAGAAGAAAAGGTTGAATATCTAACGGATATATATATTAATGAAGCAGATATTGTCAAGGCTATAAACGAAATTAAAAATGGATCGGCAGCCGGACCAGATGGAGTTCCAGCGATTTTGTTAAAAAAAACTGCAAACACTATCGCGAAGCCGCTTGCAATACTGCTAAGACAGAGTGTAGATATGAGCGAGATATATGTTAAACATAAATTAGCCTATATAACCCCCATCTTCAAAAGTGGATCAAGACTAGAGGCAAGCAATTATAGACCTGTTAGTCTAACATCACATATTATGAAAGTGTATGAGAGGGTAATAAAAAAGAAAATAATGGATCATTTGGTTAAAAATAATTTGTTTAATATAGGTCAACACGGTTTTGTGCCCGGAAAAAGTACACAAACCCAACTGATAGCACCCTATGAAAACATATACAAAAATATGATAAGTGAAAAAGACACAGATGTGACAAGGTAGACCACAATATATTAGAGAAAAAAATGAGAAAGCATAATATTGTGGGAAAGATAGGAAAGTGGGTAAAAGAATTCCTGCAAAACAGAAAAC
This sequence comes from Palaemon carinicauda, assembly GCF_036898095.1. Lineage (NCBI taxonomy): Eukaryota > Metazoa > Arthropoda > Malacostraca > Decapoda > Palaemonidae > Palaemon > Palaemon carinicauda. The sequence continues at coordinate 98,324,155 of NC_090749.1, read as the reverse complement.
AGATAGTGGTTGCAAATGACGAGAAATTGGATGAAGCTCAGGTAATATCTGGCGTGCCACAAGGTACGGTTTTAGCTGCACTGCTGTTTGTTATTATGATCTCAGACATAGACTGTGATGTTGAAAACTCTGTAGTGAGAAGTTTCGCCGATGACACAAGAATAAGTAGAGAAATTACTTGTGATGAAGATAGGAACTCACTACAAAGAGATCTAAACAAAATATATGAATGGACGGAGATAAATAGTATGGTATTTAACTCCGATAACTTCGAATTAATGAATTATGGAAACAGAGAAGGAATGGTATATGCATACAAGGGACCTAATAACGAGACAATCACAAACAAGGAAGCAATTAAAGACCTTGGTGTAATGTTAAATAGGAATATGTTATGCAACGACCAAATAGCAACACTGTTGGCTAAATGTAAAGCAAAAATGGGAATGTTATTCAGACACTTTAAAACAAGAAAAGCTGAACATATGTTTATGCTTTACAAAACTTATGTACGTAAAACACTCGTGTACTGCAATGTGATATGGTACCCACACTACCAAAAGGATATTGCACAAATAGAGAGTATACAAAAGTCCTATACTGCTAGAATAGAAGAAGTTAAGGACCTTGACTACTGGGAAAGACTGCAAATTTTAAAACTATACAGTCTAGAAAGGAGAAGAGAACGCTACATGATAATACAAGGATGGAAGCAAATAGAAGGAATTACTGAAAACATCATGGAGCTACAAATATCAGAAAGAGCAAGCCGAGGTAGATTAATAGTGCCAAAAAATATACCCGGTAAACTAAGAAAGGCGCATAGGACATTAATCCACTACGCACCAGCATCGATAATGCAGCGACTATTTAATGTGCTGCCAGCTCATCTAAGAAACATATCAGGAGTGAGCGTAGATGTGTTTAAGAATAAGCTCGATAAATACCTAAGATGCATCCCAGACCATCCAAGACTGGAAGATGCAAAATACACCGGAAGATGCATTAGCAACTCTCTGGTGGATATACGACGTGCCTCACACTGAGGGACCTGGGGGAACCGAAACAAAAATAAGGTAAGGCTCTCTCTCTCTCTCCTATTTGTAATTAATAATCTGTGCATGGATATCACTGTATTTATACTATTGAAGAATGAATAGTATTATTTTATTTATCAATTCTTCTGTCGCTTGTCTTCAGCCTAAGTAATATTTTCACTTTCTTATTTAATGTTTTTCCCATCGTTTCCCTAAATAAGTTTTATTTTTTTTTCAAGAAATTTTCCTAATTAGTAGAAGCTAGACTTTATCCTAAGTTAGTTACGCCTCTGAACTTTTTTGGTATAATCTCACTCTTTTCTTATTTTCCTAGTTTTGGATAAACGTCATTTCGAAACAAACTTTAGAATCTATTTTGGGAGAATCTAAAATTTCCGGTAAAAATTGTAAAATCGTCAGTGAAGATCCACTGTCTTTCTTCCCAGCAGTCCCCCCCCCCAAGGCTATGGTGATCAAGTATTGTGAAGAACCTCAACCAAGTTGAACAAAAACAGACCAAGGAAATCAAGAGGCCAACAGAGGTCAGACAGAACCTCACCATTCACATTACCTCATGTACTAAGTCATTCAATTCTGATTCCTTCAGTCGACTTTTATCGTTTTCACCTGCTTGCAAAGTAGCAGTTATTCTGCCAACCCATTCCTTTGGAACCTTTCCTTCATCTGGTCCTACCTTACACATACCAGTCATCCATTCATTCACTTTTGTGATTAAATTTTAATCGCTTTCCTGTCATTTCATTCGCTGATTTTATTTTTCTATAAAGTTAATCACCAGAATTGATATCAGTAAGACATATCTCTGTTATGTAAATTTTGACCACGAATGAAGAGATTCAATCAAAGAATTAGGTGATCAGTTTCTATTTGTCTTTGGATCCTAAGTTTCTTTCTTATGTAATTATCATATTTCAATCATTGGTTGTCAAGTGATGTTCTCGCTAGTTCGTAAGTTTGTCTGTTACTTATTTTGTTACCAATAGGAAGTCGTGCGTAGTAGATTTTAGATAATAATAAAATAAAAAACGATTAAACTCTATAGGATTTACTCATCGTATTTTCATGTTTTGATGGTTTGGAAATATTGAAATGAAAATGTCTGTCATTTCTATAACTAATAGATTGATGAAAAGTAATTAAAACAATCATGATATTTAATACTGAACACACGAAAAAGCTAAAGAGTCGTAATTACCATCCACACCATTCCTTTATTTGTCAAAATTAAACAACTCCTTTTCGAACAACAACGTATTGAGAAGATCGTCTCCAGTATCAACATTAATAAAGCCTTTGGTATTTTGATACCATAGTGAAACTATCGAACCCTGACTTCTCTTCCAGAAGTCTGTGTCCTGTATAAAGTTATCCCTTGACAAATGTTAATAAATACTCCTGTTGGTGAGCAAAGGATACTATCCTGACGAACCTCTACCTGAGCGTTGAGTCTTCCATTTCCATTTCAACGTTTCGTTCTATTTCTCCTATGAATAATTTCCACCCAATCTCACCCTGACACCTCCTTTTTACCTTTCCTCCTCATCATAATTTCTTTAGGAAACTTCCCACACTTTATCTATTCTTCAAGTCCTCCGACTTTTATCCTTTCTTCATATGCTGAAGTACTTTGTTATCTCGTCCCTCTATGGTATCACAACCATAGATGTTCATTAATACGTTATATATAAAGTTAAAGTCCCATAGAAATAACATTATTTCAGATGACATTTATCCCTATTGTATAATTCATTTGTGTATTTTGATACAGAACTTAAACTCTACTTGATGTCGACAGAGCCTCTTTTAGCACGACTTCTGGATAGAGGAATTGGAATAGTTTTGGATGATAAAGGAATTTTGAAGAAATGAACAAACTGTGAAGTGGTGCACAAGTGAAAGAATAAGAGAGTCAAGAACGAAGTGAGAGGGAGTGAGGTAGAGGGAAAGGGAGGGGGAGGTTTCTGTAGTTGAAACATCATTGGGAATTCGTGGGAAATAAACCCGACCCTTGTTCATTATGCCTTTAGGACGGCTCTCCTCCTAATTAATACAGATTTTCGTGAAGAGAAAGCAACAGGTTGATTATGCTCAGGAAGGAGCATTAAGATCTCTCTCTCTCTCTCTCTCTCTCTCTCTCTCTCTCTCTCTCTCTCGTCACTTCTCAACTCAAGTTGCTATATCAACCCAAAGGAATTCAGTCCCTTTATATATATATATATATATATATATACCTATATATATATATGTATATATATGTATATATATATATATATATATATATATATATATATATATATTATATATATATATATATATATATACTGTATATATATTCATATAATGCATAAATAGCTCTTAATATCGAATGCACTCTGCCTCGGGATCAGAGACCCAAGGGGACACCAACTTTATGACAATAGCTTTTGATGTGCCAAGGAATCGAACCCGGACCCAAGAAACTGAGGTTCCAGTGACTTATCACTTTGCCGTTGCTCTTTAAAGTCAATGTGAGGGCAGCTGGGGACTGAACATATTCTGTAAAGACATTAATGTAGTGCCTACAGTGCACCGCATGAAGGGTGCTGGAAGATGAATTGTTTGAGATGGAATATTATTATCAGTGAGTTTTCTAAAATAAAAATAAATATCGTTAGCATATATATTAATAATATTAAATGCATTAAAAAGGTTAGATATTGTAATTACCAATTCAAATCACCAAGGACCAAAAAGTATAAGATTTAAATTCTTTTCATGAATCTTAAATGTACTTCGTCCTGAAATAAATCTTGTATTTTCGTTTATAATCCTTCTATTTTTCTGATTGAAAAATATTTTTTTCTGAACGATATATTAAGGAAAACCTCCAATAGATTTCGCTCATCTCTTGATATACACAACAACGTATTGATGAGATTGTCTCCAGAATCATTAATAAAACCTTTTGATATTTCGAGGCCAAAGATCAGAGCCTGAGGTGCATAAGGGATCGAACTTGGGATTCTCTTTCGAAGTTCCGCAAGGGAATAGGTGTGGAGGGAGGGGAGCTCCAATCTCCTGTGAAAGGTCACCTTAAAATGCTGTTTGGTATTTCCTTTGTTGAAGATTATTCAAATTGATTATATTAAGATGTTGGGCTGATTTTATTTTGAAATTGTTTTTACGCTGAATGGCGAATATTGGACTGACGTTGATTGATTATCATTTATAAGTTTTTAGACTTTCCTGAAGTTAAAAAGAAAAATATAAAAACTTCAATTCAATGTTCCTTATTATCATTATAATCTCCAAAGACTACACTTTTTCAGTAAGAAAACTCATTGGAATTGTGTCTTTGTTATGGTACTACACTGAAGCTTCTGGTGTGTTTGTCGAAAACAAAGAATGCAGTTTACGCTCTGTCTTTGTAAACAAAGACAGAGTGTGTATTTGTGTGCAAGAAATATTCGCTCAAATGAAAAGAAAGAATTTCCCAATAAGTCTTTTGGCATGATAATTTACTTTAGCATCAAGTCTTTTTCTGGTAGAAATCTTCTTCTTCTTCTTCATAAAAAAAGCGAAAAGGAAAATAATATTTCGACATGAGAGTTTCCTGCTGCTTCTGGTTCCGTGTTAAAAGGGAATCGTCCCCTTCCTTCCTCTGAAGAAGGACTCCTCAACAACATCTGAGGAAGAAGAAGAAGAAGAAAAAGAAGAAGAGAAATGTCGAGAGACGTTTTAAAAGGAGCAATCCATCTTCATCTTCTTTCCTTACGGGAAATGTGTTTCTACTTTGCTTTCCATAACATTATGTAATCAGACTAAATTTGTCACTCCCACCAAGTGCATTTTCCTCACGGACGGAAAGCTATTTTTTCTTTTAGGGTTTTGCCAAGTCGAAAAGGACTTATTTCGAAAATGTATTTATTTAATGCATATTAGGTCTCTCTCTCTCTCTCTCTCTCTCTCTCTCTCTCTCTCTCAAAGGGTGTATAATTAGAGAATCTAAAATCTCGGGGGAAAAAATTATAAAAACATCAATAAAAAGCTACAATTTTTCTTCCCAGTAAATTTTCCCTTGTTCTAGGTATGACTTTATCACCTTCATCTGCTTACAAAACAAAGGAAACAGTTATTCCACTAACCCATTTATTTGGAACCTTTCCCTCGCCTACACATATCTTACACACCCTGGTCAACAATTCAAGATTAAATGGTAAAGAAGATGGAAATGTAACATAAGTTGATTTTATGAAATTATAACTGTTAGATATTTGTTGCATAATATTGTTCTTTGCAATAAAACGGACTTCCAATTTTTTGTCTTAACAAAGACAATATCTGAATCTTAAAAGAAATAAATTGGAATTTATTTGATCTTCTAAAACCCTTTTTAATAGAACTCCCAATTGGATCTTCGAATGAATTCCCTTTCCCCGTCTGAGGACAGAACCCTCCGGGTTAGAATCTTTCTGAGAATTCCATAGGAGAGATTCCTTGGAGATCTTCCCTGTCTGAGACGCTCCTGGAAGATTCCAGGGATTTGTCAGTCGTTGGAGCTCACAGATGGATCTGATGTCTATTGCCTTTCTGTTTTTTTTTTTTTATTCTTAAATTCAGTTTCATCTCCTGTTGACTGCCGGTCTCTTTTCTGCCTTTTCTTTCTTTGATTTTAATTTTTGTGTAATATTCATCGCCTAAAGTTATTTCAGACGTATTTGGAGTACGTAAATTTCTATCAGTAATGGAGAGGTTCAATTTAAGAGTGTTTTTCAGTCTGTGTACGTTATTTCCTTTGAATCCAAAATTTCGAATGATAGTTTCTCTCTTGCAAAGTAGCATATATCCATTAGTGGTTGTCAAGTTAGGTTCTCGTTAGTTCGTGTGTTTGTTTGTTACTTAGATGTCACTAATATGAAGCAGCTTTTAGGTAGTAATAAAACCATTAATCTTTAAAGAGATCTCTCATCACACTTCCTGCTTTGATGGTTTGGATATAATGACATGAAAATATCAATGAAATTTCTGTCTCTAATCTTGCATTTTATCGGTAAAAAAGTAATTAAAACAACTATAGTAATTAATACTGAACGCATGACATGGCCCAAGTCTCGTAATTACCAATTCACACCAGCAGAAACCAGCCCAGTCTCTGTCTACACATTTAATGAATTTATGTTCTTTCAGGAAGTTAGAATATTCAGCGCCACTCAATAATTCGGATATATAATCTCCCTTTTAATCCTTCCTTTGTTTCGTCATATTTAAACAAATCCTAAAATAATTAAGAAAATCTTATAGGTTTCGCCCATCTCTTCACTTGCATAAGGTATTGATGAGATCGTCTCCAGAATCAACATTAATACAGCCTTTGGTGTTTCCATGTGAAAGGGTGGGGTGGGGGGGGGGGGGGGATGAAGTGTCCCGTGAAAGGCTAGTTCCATTTACTGCTTCATATTTCCATTTTTTGAAATTTACTTAAATTTATTTTCTAAGATTTTTGTAATTTTTCATTTTGAGGTCATATTTACATTTCATGACAAATATTGGACTGGCATTGATTGAGTATCATTTATTAGTTGTTGAGTTTTTAGAAGTTAGTAAAACCTCCTTTACTTGAAAAGAAAGAATAAAAACTTTTAATGTTCCTTATCAAAATAATTCATTTTGATTAAAGCAACGATACAATAAACCAAGTTAATTAAAATTAATGATCTGAATAAAAAAAAAAGATCTCTGAATTTGAACCAAATTCTCCGGAATAAGCTTCATTCTCTGAATGAAAACCTAATCCTGGAAATCAAGTCTAATCAACGATTGGAAGAATAATCTCTGGATTAGATCCAGTCCCCAAAGACACAGGTGCTGACCGGAAATGCCAATTAGTAGCTGGCAGAGAAAAGCAATTGGGATTGGGGCTAATGTGAAAGCCACAAGAGATCTTGGAATGAGTTAGGAGAAAAACAGGTGAATCTTTCTTCTCTTCATTTCTTTTGAAATGAGAGAGAGAGAGAGAGAGAGAGAGAGAGAGAGAGAGAGAGAGAGAGAGAGAGAGAGAGAGAGAGAGAGAGAGAGCATACTATTCTCTCAAGTTCAAAGTCAAAACAATTCTTCTTCTTGTTTCCTAGTCTGGGAAACTCGACGCCTAGCCTCAGAAGAACCTTTCTCTCATCTCTCTTTGATTCACCACTTTTTTGACGGAAAATCTTTGTTTACTCGCTTCTGTTTTTGTTTACCCTTTATGGGTCCTGTTTGCTTTAGAGACTGGGGAAGAGGCGATGTCCAGAAGGGTCAATATCCAATGGGATGAGAGGTAAGGAGGGAGGAAGGCCTCGAGATCTTGTCCTGAGAGGTAGGGGAGGTCAATCTTGGTTCTGAGGGCTTAAACTAATTCATAAAGTCATTTAAAAGGTAATTCTCTCTCTCTCTCTCTCTCTCTCTCTCTCTCTCTCTCTCTCTCTCTCTCTCTCTCTCTCTCTCTCTCTCTCTCTCTCTCCTAGGTTCATGTGAATTTACTAGGAACAGAGGCTGTAATTGTGCACTGAGACAGAACATTCGAGCAAGATCTCTTTCTGTGATAATTATATAAGATTCGATTCACACAGATGATGAGGCCGAGAAGTCCAGTCAACACCTTGGAACTATTAGGAAAAACTCACAATTGTAATTAAGAAGCAAAAGTTGAAAGAAAATAGAATAAGTCCGAAGAGAAAAAGTTGCAATGACGGTATAGAGGCATGGAAGTGACTATCAAGAAATGCTTACAGTACTCCCCCTGAAGTGTACTAACATATTTACCTCCTTTTGAAAGAGAAATTTGGAGTTTACTTATGTTCTGGATAAGTGAAGAGATCAGCATAAATATTCAGTAAACTGAAGTTGTCGTTCATTTTAGCTAGTATTTATTCATTAAGCGGAAATGGTTATTTAATTTAGCCTGGATTTACTCCATAAATGGAAGTGGTTGCTCATTTTAAAGTGTATTTATTCAGCAAGTGGAAATTTTTGTTAATTTTAGCTGGTATTTATACACTAAGCAGAAGTTGTTGCTCGTTTATGCTGGTATTTATACAGTAAGCGGAATTAGTTGTTTGTTTAAGCCGGTATTTATTCACTAAGTGGATGTGGTTGTTGATTTTATCCAGTATTTATTCAATAATTGGAATTAGTAGTTCATTTTAGCCGGTATTTATTCAATAAATGGGAGTAGTTGTTGGTTTTAGTGGGTATTTATTTAGTAAACAGGAGTAGTTGCTAATTTTAGTGATATTCATTCAGTAAGCGGAAGTGGTTTTACGTTTTAGCTGGTATTTATTCAGTAAGTGGAAGTTGTCGTTCGTTTTAGCTGGTATTTATTCAGTAAGTGGAAGTTGTTGTTCGTTTTAGCTGGTATTTGTTCAGTAAGCGGAAGTTGTCATTCGTTTTAGCTGGTATTTATTCAGTAAGTGGAAGTTGTTCATTTTAGCTGGTATTTATTCAGCAAACGGAACAGGTTGTTCCTTTTAGCTGTTATTTATTCACTAAGCAGAAGTGATTTTTCGTTTTAGCTAGTATTTATTCAGTAAGCTTAAGTGGTTGTTCGTTTTAGACGTTATTTATTCAGCAAATTTTAGTCAGTATTCATTCAGTAAGTGGAAATGGTTGTTTGTTTTAGCCGGTGTGTATCAGCAAGCAGAAGTGGATTTCTGTTTTATACGTTATTCATTAAAAAAATGGAAGTGGTTGTTCTTTTTAGCCGGCAACGGAAGTAATTGTTCATTTTAGTTAGTACTTATTCAGCAAAGGGAAGTGGTTATTCATTTCAGCCGGTATTTATTAAGTGGAAGTGATTGTTATTTTAGCTGGTATTTATTCACTAAGCAGAAGTGATTGTTTGTTTTAGCAGGTATTTAATCAGTAAGCAGAAGTGGTTCCTCATTTTCGCAGATATTTATTCAGTAAGCGGAAGCGGTTGTGCGTTTTAGACGGTATTTATTCAGTAAGCGGAAGTTTTTTTCTTTCAGCCAGTATTCATTCACTAAGTGGAAGTGGTTGTTTGTTGTACCTGGTTTTTATTCAGTAAATTGAAGTTGTTGTTCATTTTAGCCGGTATTTATTCTCTAAGCCGAAGTGGTTGTTCCTTTTAGCTTGTATTCATTCAGTAAGTGGGTTTGGTTCTTCATTTCTACCGGTAATAATTCAGTAAGCGGAAGTGGTTGTTCTTTTTAGCTGGTATATATTCAGTAATTGGAAGTGCTTGTCTGTTTTAGCCTGTGTTTACTGAGTAAGCCGAAGTGGTTGTTCCTTTTAGCTGGTATTATTCAGTAAGCGGAAGTGGTTGCTCGTTTTAGCCAGTGTTTATTCGGTAATCGGAAGTGGTTGTTCGTTTTAGCCGGTATTTATTCATTAAAAGGAAGTCGTTGTTCGTTTTAAACGATATTTATTCAGTAAGTGTAAATGGTTGCTCGTTTTAGCCAGTATTTATTCAGTAAGCATAAGTGTTTGTTTTAGCTGGTAAAATAGGTCAAGGGTTAATTTTTACACTGTAAAGAATTGGAAAGTGCATTGAAATGGAGATTGGTTACTTATTCAGAGATATTTTGGGGTATTATTGAAGATGGCTGGTTGTATTGTAGAAGCCATTAATCTCTCTCAGAAATCCCAATGAAATCCCTCCTGAGCCATTGCCCAAAATCCCCAGAAATCCTCCACTGTTGATCCACCATTAAACTTTTTCAATCCCTCTTCACCATATCTCCGTTGGCTTTTTTTTTTTTTTTTTTGACAATGACAGTCCCCAACTTTTTATCTATTTCCTCTAGTTCTGCCCATTCCAAAATCCAAATACCTTTATCGTGGTGCAATAATCATTGTCCTTAGTCTTGAAGTATCCTACTCTCTGGTTATGACCGTAAAGCGAGACGGTCATAATATGTTTGGGCCAGGATACTTTTATTCCACTGAATTATGAAAGATTTCAGAAATTAGAAACTCAAAGAATATGAAAAAGTTAATCCAAAAATTGAAAAAAGTAGATAGTTCAACTAGAAAAGTTAATAATGTATGAAAGTTTGGGTTTATTTTCTTAGGTTCAAGCAAAGGAAAAATTATAATTGATTATGTCTTAAACACCAACTTTGATTCTAATTTGTTTCTTCATTGAAAGTTAAAGTCGCCAATCTTATTAAAAAAGAAAGATGATAATTTACGACAATATGTAAGGAGAATCTGTAATGACATTGAAACAGTAAAAATATTCTCTCTCTCTCTCTCTCTCTCTCTCTCTCTCTCTCTCTCTCCCTCTCTCCTCTCTCTCTCCTCTCCTCTCCTCTCTCTCTCTCTCTCTCTCTCTCTTCTATACGACAGACGACACAATATCAATGAAGAGTAAGCCAATATCTTCAGTATATATTGTTACAGACACAGAAGCCGATCACTGGTTCAAACTTGGTTTAAATGATTACAATTATTCAGAGACAGAACAGTATTCATTAATGTTCATTGGTGCCATCCTTTGCCCCACAAATTAGAGCCAGGGAGACCAGGTTGCTGATTTCAGTTGAGAATCTAAGGTATTATGAAAGAACTATTATCGGTAGTTCATAAAAGCTATGCAGACAAAAAGTAAATCCAAAATGAAAATAACTATTTGAGCGAAAAAGGTATCGATGCTGAATAGAAAAAAAAAACCCTTCCATATGTATCTATTTTTAGGATGACGTCTCTCTGGGATAGAACGTGATGAATCAGAGGATGAAAAAAACACATCCATTTCTTGTTGGATTAAAGATAGATTTTTGTATATATTTGGGTTGAGGAGGTTTCTCTGCCTCAATTTCATTTGGTATATTATTGTTAGTTTCTCTTTTGTTCTAAAATCTCAATTGATTTAGTTAGTCTTATATTCAACTGAATTTTGATACCACACAATTCTGGCTTTTAAAAAACAGGGTTAAAGACTTGTTTTACAATATTTTGTTATTTCCTTATTTACTAAAAACTGATATATGTCTGCGGATCCATAAGGTTCGAATGTTAGTTTCTCTCTTATTTAAAGTATCTTATTTCAGTCAGAGGTTGTCAACTGAGGTTGTGTTTGGTGCGTGTGTTTGTTACTTATTATTAATTAACAGGAACTCATATGAAGCCGCTTTTGCATAGAAAAACAATTAAACTTTAAAGGAATCACTCATCCCATTTTAATGGTTTGTTGGTCTGAAAATAATGAAATGGAAATCTCACTGATATGTTTATGTCTCTAATATATTGGTAAAAAGTAATTAAAACAATTATGATAATTAATACTGGTCGCAGGAAAAAGCTCAAATCTCGTAATTACCAATTCACATCAGCAGGAACCAGCTCAGTCTCTTCGCATTTAATGATGTGATGTTCTTTCAGGAAATTAGAATATTCTACATCACTCAATAAATCTTAACTACAGTTTTGGTTCATTTTTTATCACAACTAAACAAATATTTCCTTACCTATGAATTGAATAAACAATCCCCAATAGATTTCCAATAGAACAAATATTTGGAGTCTTTATTCAAAGGTCAAGATTAAGAATTTAGAGTTTTTATTTATAGATTCATGGCAAAGAGTGTCAACTCAGAAGGCAAATGTCTCTGTGCAGATTGAAGCCTATTTTCTCTTTCTTTCTACTAGTTGTTTTTTTCTCTTTTTATTATAAAGCCCTCTTCTCCATAGACTTCCTTATTGTCATATTTTTCCTTCATTGAATGTCTGTCTCCTTGATAGAAAGGGATGATTAAGGTCGAGAAATCACTTGTTCTTTTCTCATGTAGCTATCAATCTCTAAATGAAACTCCGAGTTTAGAATCATTAGAAAATTCTGAAAATGTTATCTGTAAGAGAGAGAGAGAGAGAGAGAGAGAGAGAGAGAGAGAGAGAGAGAGAGTATACTACTCTCGCATATTCAAAGCCAAAACAATTCTTCTTCTTGTTTCCTATCCTGGAAAATTTGATGCCTAACCACAGAAGAACCTTTCTGCCATTTGATTCTTTTTGGAATCTTTGTTTACTCGGTTGTGTTTTTCTTTACCCTTTAGGCCTCCTGTTTGCTTTAAAGGCCGAGAAAGAGGCGATGTGGAGAAGGGTCAATATACAGTGGGATAAGAGGTAAGAGGGAGGATGGGAGGCCTCGAGGTCATGGCCCGAGAGGTAGAAAAGGTCACTCCTAGTTCTGAGGACTTAAACTAATCCATAAAGTCTTTCAAAAGGTAATTTTAGTGAGTCAAAGTTACCAGAATGACAAACGTCATTCACAAAATCTGGTATCTTGGAAAGAGGAAAGTTACCATCACCATCCTGGTACCCAGAGAGTAATGGTTGTATGAATGAAACAGAGGACGTTGTGGAATAACTAATATTAACCTTACGCTTAAGCAGGATATAATAGGGGCAGTTGGTATCCCATGACATATGTCCATAAATATTATTTTAATAATTTCTATCCATAATCCAGTTGTCGAGCGAATGATCCCGTAACCTTGCGATCCTATACCTGAGTGTCAAGTCTTCCATTTCCATTTCATTGTCTCGTTCTATTTCTCCTATGAATAATTCCCACTCAATCTCACCCTGACACCTCCTTTTTACCTTTCCTCATCATGCTATCTTCTTTAGGAAACCTCCCACACTTCATCTATTCTTCAAATCGTCTGACCTTTATCCTTTCCCCATGTGCTGAAGTACTTCGAAATCTCGTCCCTCTATGGTATCGCAACCATAGATGTTTATTAGTACGTTATATATGATATATGACGTTAAAGTCCCATAGAAATAACCATATTTCAAATTACATGTATCCCTATTGGGATAAAATTCTCAACATGGAGTGTTTCGAGATAAGATGCTTCTAATATACAAGACAAAATAAAATTACAACATTAAGAAATAGGAAAAGAAAATTGTAGTCGATATCAAACTTTCGGTTATTGATTCACAGAGCTGTAAATGAAGACCAATTAGTTAGAGTTAAGAAGAAGAATGAAGGGCTCTCAACCTCACCACTGAGGACAGGAAAAGATATCTGATGGCTTGACTCTTTTGGCATTACTTGTCTCCATCAGGTGCTTATAATGAAAAGAATTTATATACACACATACAGAAAGATAGAAAGGGAGAGACTAACTTCCTCTGGGACCTAATATTGTTTCTTTTTCTTAGAAGCCCCAAATGAAAACATTGTGTTTCTGATGTAAACTTCCAAACAAATTGTTTCCTCTTGACGCTAACACCCGAAGCTGGGATGACTTGTGAAGACAAAATGCTCTGTGTGTGAGAGAGAGAGAGAGAGAGAGAGAGAGAGAGAGAGAGAGAGAGAGAGAGAGGAGAGAGAGAACAAAAGCTAATCGTAACAGAGATCTTAAGTAATACTCAAATTAATTGGTATATCAGAAACTGTTGATCCGAGAGGAGATTCAATTATAAGTTTGGAATGGAACGTTTTGGAACGTTGTGGAATTTCGTCGGAACATCAAAGGGAAAATCCTTCTGAGATAAACCAACGTTTGGAAAATAGTTAACTAAATTCGTCAGGAAATTCAGCTGATAAGGACACGAGAGTCTGAGATAAGAAAGGCAGAATTAGATAAGGGTGGTGTGGACCAGTGACTCCGGGGTCACCAAATGTGGCAACGTCACTGTTAGGTTCTAACAGAGAGGCGAGGTGAATGCAGGTGAGTTTATTCAACGAGACAACGAGCTTATATACACATAGTTGCGGGCAAGAATGACAGAAAATTCAAACAGTACAGGACTTACGATAGGAAGCTTAAACAGGTTCATATTATCAGTGTGGAGAGCGAGAGATAAAAGCAGTAATGCCGTTACACGTGTTGTACAATCTAAACCAAAGAAGAAACGTTCATAATCTTTTTACTTGAGAAGATACGTTTCCACAACGTTGGACATTAAGGTGAAAGAAGGTATTTAAATTCTCTCTCTCTCTCTCTCTCTCTCTCTCTCTCTCTCTCCTCTCTCTCTCTCTCTCTCTCTCTCTCTCTCTCTCTCTCTCTCCCCTGAAGTGGGTGGCAATGCATAGCAAAGACTACCCATCTGGGTGATCTTTAAAAAATAGAATACTTTCAAGTTATCATTGTTTCTTCGTGAGCCAGGAACCCTATTCGAGGGAAAAAAAGGTGAAGATGGAGGAGGATAGTTTTGCTCCCTGTCTCTGGTGACTAAAAGGGGCGAGAGTATGAGAGTATGACGTGCAGAGGACATTACTCCTGGTGGAAGGAAGATTGATGCTTTCTATGAAGAGATGAAGAGATGTCTGGTCCCATCCACCTAAAAAAGAGGGTGAAAGTAGGAGTAGGCTTTAAGAGAGGAGTTATGGTGAGATGCAAAGAAGAAAATACTAATAAACGACGATTCAGGACACCATTTCCTCGGCAATATCTTTGATATTTAGAAAACAAAGTTTGCTGTCGGTTCATTACACTTTTATCTCTGTTTCGGTCCAAATTAAACCCTTTCGACCTATTTGGCTTCGAGGTCAACCGTGGATGCAAAATTTGCCGGGAAAATAGGTCAAAGCTTAATTCTCCTACGGTAAAGAATTGGAAAGTGAATTGAAATGGAGATTAGTTAATTATTCAGAGATTTTCGAAGATATTTCTAAAGATGGCTAGTTGTGTTGTAGAAGCCAGAAATATCTCTTCGAAATCCCAATGAAATCTCTCCTGACTCATTGTCCAAAATCCCCATAAATCCTCCACTGTTGATCCACTATTAAGATTTTTCCATCACTCTCCACTACTCCTCTGTTAGCTGCTTTCGACGATAGCTTTCCCAGCTTTTTTTATATATTTCCTCTAGTTCTGCCCATTCCAAAATCCAAATAACTCTATCGTGTGCAATGATCATTGTCCTTAGTCTTACAGAATGAAGGACAGAATTCTAGTCTCTTGTTTGCTGACAGTGTGCCCCTACCGTAAAGATTGGGCCACTATACTTTTATTCTGCTAAATTATGAATGATCTAAGATTTTGGAATTGGAAAAGTTAATTATGTATCAAACATTGGTTTTATTTTGTTATCATTTTAAGGTTTAAGTAAAGGAAAAATGGTTATTAATTGTGTCGAAAACACTAACTTTGTTTTATTTTGTTTTTCCATTGAAAATTAAATTCGTCAAGTTTATTAAAAAAGAAAAAGGATAACTTATGACAATATGTAATGAAAACTGATAATGATGTTGAAAGAGGAAGAGAACTAAGGTAAAATAGTGTGTTCGAAGCAAGAGAATTCTATCCCAAGACAGTAGAAGCTATGGCACTACCCAAGACTAGAGAACAATGGTTCGATTTTGGAGTGTTCTCCTAGAAGAGCTGCTTACCATATCTAAAGTCTCTCTTTCACCCTTACCAAAAGGAAAGTAGCCACTGAAGAAGTACATTCTAGTAGTTAACCCCTTGACCAAGGATAATTGTTTGGTAATCTCTGTTGTCAGGTGTATGAGGACAGAGGAGAATCAGTAAAGAATATTCAGTGTATGGGTAGGCAAAAGATGAATGAGCCCTAACCAGATAAATGGATCCAGTGCAGTACCATCTGGCCAGTCAAAGGATCCAATAAGTCCCCAGCGTGATAAAGTGCGTGCAATTCTCAACCAAACTACTTATCATCTTGATCCCATATTAGATAAACATTTTCTCTACCGTCCCTCCAGGAGTCAGGAACTCTGCTCCCGACGATGAAATTAGATTCAAGGGGAAAAAAGAAGAAGAAGACGAAAGAAGAAAAAGAGAAGAACGTTTTCACTCCTGTCCCCGAAGACGCCCATCGTCATAAGAAAATTGGCAAGAGCTTGGCAGAAGGAAAATTGGTTCTTCCTGTAAGGGGCTAAAAAGAGGCCCAATCCAATTCACCAGTGTGAGGAGTTGGGAGGAGGGGTTGGTAGAAGGGAAAGCAAGCGTGAGAAATTGTGGGATGGGTTGGGAGAAATGCAAAGAGCAAAGTAATAAATGATGATTCTGGCAAACATTTCCTCCAGAATATTTAAAGTTTGGGAGAAGAGTTGTTTGCTAATCTCAATGTTGTCAGGTGTATCTGGACAGTAGAGAATATGTAATAACTAGGCCAGTGTTTGTGTGTAGGCAAAGGGGAAATGAACCGTAACCAGAGAGAAGGATCCAATGTAGTACTGTCTGGCCAGTCAAAATGCCTCATAACTCTCTAGCGGTAGTCTCTCAACGGGTGGCCATTGATTGAGGTAAAAGGACTCTCGCGTGTAATAGGAGAGCTAACTTTATTTTATCTATTTCTGGGTTATCTTGTAAGAAATCTACAAAATACTAAATAGGTAGAATAAATTTGAATAATACTCAAGCCACTTATATCTTCAGATTTGTTCATTTCAGGAAAAAGGAGAAATAATGTTACCATTTTGATGAAATCTCTCTCTCTCTCTCTCTCTCTCTCTCTCTCTCTCTCTCTCTCTCTCTCTCTCACATGCTTTTCATGCATAATAGTTAAAGAAGAGAAAAGCCTCATATTCTATTTCTTTCTTTCGCCATCAGCAACAAACTTTTGCAGTTTTCTCCACCAAAATGAGCCTCTCTTTCTTCTTCGTCTCCCATTTCCATTACGAACTCTTTCTTATTCTGGTATTCAAAATCGTTCCAAGGTTTTGTTCACATGCACATATACATTCAAAATCTCTCTCTCTCTCTCTCTCTCTCTCTCTCTCTCTCTCTCTCTCAGAACAGGATATCCACTACATATATCTATGGCTATGATGTCCCTTAGGAACTAAAAGGTACAATGTCTCTGTGGATTCTCACCTGACCAAAAGTAACGTGATTTAATCTCCTTTGTTAATTGTTACAGTATTCCAGACCCTCCCCTTCAGGTACTAATTTCACGCCAAAAACGAGAACCATTTTCCAGCATTGGAGGTCTTTTCCCTCGGTATGAAAGCAAGACTGAAATAGTCATGACAACACCAAACCCACTTAATGAAGGAGTCAATTATTCAGATGGTCGAGATTCCTCCATTTCATCCCTGAAAATGACATCTATTATTGAGGCCTTCGTCCTTAATGCTTTTGGAAAGGGGGAAGGATAGGTGAGGGATGCAAGGAAGAATCCTTGCATGTTGTTGTCTCTGGGGAAGTTACAACATCTTAAAATACTTTCATTCCATTACATATGAATTAATCTGCCGTTAAGGTTTCCATGTTCTTTGATTATGTATAACAATGGTTTTGAAAAAGGCCAAAGAAATTTTTTTTTCTTTTCACCAGTCTCCATCTCGAATTGATTTTCAAGGAAGAATAAACCTTTCCATATATATCTCAAAATTATTTAGTTTAAATGTAATGTAACAACAACCAGGAATTTTTAAAACTAATTAATTTCGTGGTGGCGAGGTAGGCCGTCCACCGAAGTGGTCCCCCTTATCCAAGATATACTCGCATACTTCTTTTCCATTGTGTTTCTTTTTTAGTCATAATATCATCTGGTTTTCACATTCCCAAATTTTTTCACTCCTCCCTACTTCTACTTCTCCTCCCTTTCCTCCCCTCCCATCCACCCTATCCTGTCAGGAAGGAAAACCAAAGAACAAAAGGGCGCTGTCAAAAGATCGTAGACATTACAGAGAATGTTGGAGTCTCTTTGATGTTGAACGTTGTAGGGCCAAATATGCACGGCCTATCTGTGCTATGGGAGGACACCTGTAATCTCTCTCTCTCTCTCTCTCTCTCTCTCTCTCTCTCTCTCTCTCTCTCTCTCTCTCTCTCTCTCACTAGTCATTACGGGTCATCTTGTCCTCCTAATCTGGGGCAATAATTAACCTTTGTGCCGAAAAGGACCAAGTACAAAGTGAAGGTGCGTATCAGAATGACTCACCTCTGATATACACAAGAGGAAGATTTCAGTTACAAATTGTGAGGTTTTCAAGGTAATGAGAAAAGCAAGAGGAATTATTCCTGCAGGTAATGGGTGGTCACATTTTGAACGTTATAATTATTTGTGCCTTAGTCATTTCCATAAATGTTTCATCCCTAATTAAACGAGTACCGATTTAAACGAAAGCTAAAAAAAGATCTGTGAATAATAATTGATGAATATGTACACAGCGCAAAGAACATACCATTAGGAAATTGGATGAAAATATGCTAAAGTATTCTTTCATACTTTACAATATTCTTTCAAACAACGCTACACAAAAGACATTGATAAATAAATATTATCATATATGCATAGA
This sequence comes from Palaemon carinicauda, assembly GCF_036898095.1. NCBI lineage: Eukaryota > Metazoa > Arthropoda > Malacostraca > Decapoda > Palaemonidae > Palaemon > Palaemon carinicauda. The sequence continues at coordinate 98,305,897 of NC_090749.1, read as the reverse complement.
TAATTCTTCAATCAATACTAAAAAGATCTTTGAAGGGAATGTTGGACTCCGAGGTAGAGCTGGAAAAGAAATCTTCCTCGGAATAGAAATTAAAACATTTATTAGGTACATTTAGAAATTACTTTACCTCAATTCACAAAAACTTTATAACCGAGTCGCATTTATAAAGTTCTTCTGCTAAGCAAAAATTGCAAACTTAGTTTCGCACGAATGATATTTCTCTCGATTTTTTTATTTCCTTTGACCTGGATCAAACTTTGAATTCGCAATTCCAGGATCATTTCTCATAAACTTTGTAGATACTGAAAAGACAAAATTAGTTTTTAAGTTTTCACAAGTTGAGGAGTTTCTGATGATGAGGGGAAATATGACCAATTGATTAAGAGAATAATTTGAAGTGTTTGAAAGTTTTAATTTTTGAAATACTTTTCCATCTGAGAAGGAGATCAGACATTTCTTTGATATATAATGGTGTAATACTTGTCCCATTACATCCACTTAAAGTACCTTCGAATTTTATCCAATGAAATAGAGTGAAGAATTTCGAGGCGCCCCTCAGATTCTTGGTAAATTGTGGAAGAGAGAGAGAGAGAGAGAGAGAGAGAGAGAGAGAGAGAGAGAGAGAGAGAGAGAGAGAGAGAGAGAGAGAGAGATAACCACAGGTCTTTCCTCATTGTCCTTCTCGTCTATTCGTTCTAAGAACTGTAAAACAAGAAGCGATTCTCTTCCTTGGGGAAAGTTTCCGAAGCTTCATTGGAATTGTCCTGCTGATCCTTTCATTGACATAAATCTCTTTCAGTAAAACAAAAAGATGATTTTCAAAGGAATGGTAAAATATATCTGGTCTTTTTAAATGGTGAAACTTCACTATCTTCTAATAGTAAAACTCACCAGTTCCATTAAATCATAATCATATTTATCCCCTTAAATCATAAAGCATATCACTCACTATAATTCATTTAAGTTGTATTATACATCACATCCCTTTAAAAAGTATAATATATTTAACACCTTTCAATAATAAATACATTAAAGTGCCTTAAAGTGTATTTGTGTATTGTGATCCAGAGCTAAATTCTACTTGATGTCGACAGAGCCTCTTTTAGCACGACCTCTGCATGGAGGAATTGGAGCAGTTTTGGATGATGATGATAATGTCCTTTTGAAGAAAAGGACAAACAATGAAGTGGTACACGAGTGAACAAATAAGGGAGTCAAGAACGAAGTAAGGGGGTGAGGGAGAGGGAGAGGGAGAGGGAGGGGGAAGTGTTCTGTAGCTGAAGCCTCACCGAGAATTAGTAGGAGATAAACCCGAGCGATGTTGATGGTGCCTTTCGGATGGCTCTCCTCTTAATTATTACAGATCCTCGTGAAAAGAAAGCAACAAGAAGTGTCTCCTCAGACACATTGTGTTAAGGAGGGAACAAAGTTTTCTCTCTCTCTCTCTCTCTCTCTCTCTCTCTCTCTCTCTCTCTCTCTCTCTCTCTCTCTAAAGAAGAATATCCACCTCTCCCTTAACTCCCTCCTTCATTCCAGGTCTCATGGCCTCGTCCAAATGGAACCATCAAATCTCTCTTCTTCTACAACAGAGTTACGAGGTCAATTTGGGATCGAACAGACTGCAATCACATACATGAACACATACTCACACACACACATAGAAACGTGCATATGTATATCAAAGCATAAAAAAGGGTTTCCTCTTAATATATGTCTTTCCTAAGATGTTTTTAAAGATTTCATTTCTAAGTAAACGATGGTACATGTTTGCAGTGAGGATGGATTAGTGGCAGCATTATGGGAGCGAACCACGGACCTAATTATACGAATCAGCCAAAGGTGATAATCTTTTATATCCTTAGAGGCATAGATTACAGAGTAAATTTTGTGATATTTATAGAGCAATCTATGTATAGGAGTTTTTAAGCTCATTAAACAAATAATCACATAAGTATTGAATATGAAGGATGGAAACTGAACCTAGAGAAAGACAATGATATATCCTCTTGGATTATTTTGTAAATTTCATCCGAATTTCTATTTAACTGAAATCCTCTTTTTCAAAATTAAAAATCTGAGGAATTCCTTATCTGAATGATGCATCCGTTTCATTCTCTTCACTGTCAAGCCATGTTTTTTTTCTACTTTCCACAACCTTCTAACCATTAAGAGGTAGGTTTAGTTACTATACCATTCTCTTCTTTTCTTTCTTTTCCCCTGAGTGGGACTTGAAATCTCGACACTGAAGTTTCCTCTTAGGAATCAGATGTCTCCAACTGGTTTTATTTAATCTTCTCTTTACCAAGAGTTTACTAGAGTTAGTCTCCTTCGTTGATCTAACAAAACGACTTGGAAAAACTATGGCTTCAAAGTCACTTGAAAGGAATTTTACTTCTGTGTTAATGTTTCTAATTACAGTACTTATATTTCCACCTGTTTTGTCAAAATATCTGATTTCAATCTTCAAAAACTATTGCATTATTTCTTCACTTACTCAAGTGAATACCTATCGTAGTACCTATAATAGACCCTGGATATAAGGTACATAACTGAATTTCCTCTATTTCAATATACGCAGTGTTGGGAAAAGCCCAGAGAGACTCACTTTAATGCAAAAACAGTTTCGTTTTAGACTCTGTGCCAATGACAACTCATCGCCTGGATCTACAGACACATCGCCTACGTTCATCACTTGGATAACCTCTCGGGTGTGATATTTTCACTGCAATCCCCGTAGAGTTTCGCCAAAATGTCCGTTTTTCATATTGGAAAACGGGGATGGAATTTTTATCCTTAAGACGCCAGACACTGTGAGGACTACTATAATAGTCTGGACTGTGAATGCGACAGCTGTATAGCATACCAGCAGCGACGTGCCCACATGTTTGACCTCATTGTCAAACAAATTAACCTCAAAATCGACCCAGCTGTATACAATCATCATATCAGATGTAAATGTAAGGGGTGCAAGGATGCATCTACCAATCTTATGACCTACAACGACCGCGCTATAAAGGCAGCAGCTGCCAAGGCAGGGACTACACCCTCTCCCAAGAGAAGAAAGACTCCTGAAAACCTTTCACCAGCTCCAGTACCAGCCCTACCATCGCCACTAGTGACTCCAAGGATTGAGAGCACAGACTCATCTTTGCCTGTCCCTTCAGCTTCTCAGCAATCAATTGCAGCTGCAGTCATCCCTTCAACCTACGTGCCTGAGTCCTCCAACGCCATGGAGACCGAACAAGGGGCCCACTCCATGGACTGCAACTGCACAGACTGCCTTCAGACACTCCTGCAAGAAGCCACTGCCATATCAGAGAACATCCCAGCTACACAGCCAAAGAAGCCTCTGCCAAAGTTTTGGCTTTCACAGGCTACCAACGAGCTCTCCTATGCCTCTGTTGCTGCCATGGCTGCCAAGCAGGCATGCAACTCACTGCAAGACCTAACAGGAAAGGTGATCTCATCATCTACCCCAAGGACGTCGAGACAGCCAGATTCCTTCTGGAAGACCCCAACTTAACGCTGCTGGATCCTGCTTTTATCAGGAAGAAAGCTGTTATCACCAGGTATCCTGTGTCGATGCCTATCTCCATTGCAACGTCGTGCGGCAACATTGACTGTGCTGTTCGCTGCACAAGCAAAGATGACGTTCCTGTTCGACATCTCATCGCCACCTTTATAGGTCCAGTTCCCTCCAAACTGGACTTAGGAGTCTGGGGAACCTTCCCCATTGAGGATTACACACCTGAGCCCCTTCGATGTTACAGATGCCAACGGTTTGGACATCATAATGAAGAATGCAGAGGCCCCATCATCTGCGGTGTCTGCAGCCAGCGACATAGCACAGAAGTGTGCATTAAGGCCCACAAAGAAGGACGACAAACCACATCTAAGTGCCCTAATTGTTCTAAGCCACACCATGCTTGGAACAACCGCTGCCCAGAGCGTCTGAAGAGGATAGCAGCTATGAAGAATACATCCTCTCCAAACCAAAAGAATCCAGCTCCAACTCAATTACCTAAAGAACAGAGAACTCCTCGCCAGAGAAGACAACGTCAGCCAGCTACTGCTCCTGCATCTACACCTGCAACTGCTCCTAAAAAGGACCAGCAACGACCTGCAACTGTTCCCCAAAAGGACCAGCACCTACCTGCAACTGCTCCTCAAAAGGATCAGCAACAACCCTCATCCTCATTCCCTTCCCAAACCTTGGCTCAAGAAATTGAATCTCTCACCTTGCAAGACCTCATACCCATCGCCTTCCAGATCCTTACCAGAGTCCTCTCCTTATCCTCAACCTCCACCTTCCAGCAACTCCTGCAACATTTCCAGTTGCAGGGATAAGCTGATCCTTGAAGGGCCTCTCTCGTACTAACTTATCGAGCGTTGTACAGAACAGGGCCCCTCCCCCTTCTCACATAACCTACCCTATCCTTTTAACCTCATCATTTACCCTTTACAAGTCCAACATAGAGCAGGAATGAGCCTCTTTGCTTAAACCTACTCTTATTTTCTCCTACTGAAAATCCTTCTCTCCTCTCCCAGTCTCTCCTACTTACTGGGACTTGCTACTATCAATACTTTTTCTCTAACTAAAAACTTTCTTTCGTGGACCTTAAAAGGAGTCCCCTTTTTCGGATTACTTTCTGCCCCTTTCACATCTTGTCAAATTCATTCTCATCCCTCATTCATCATCCTTTTCTCCCTCATCCTCCATCCTTTTTCCTGTTCCTGACTCTTTCATCCAAACTAACTTCTTCCTTTCAAAACTAACATTCCTTTAATAATACAATTAGTTACTCCTCTGGAGTTCTCCCCCTTTACAGAACCAATCGTTTACGGGCTGTCCAACGACAAGAGCCCGTGTCCTGCTATAGGTATGGCAATCTACCCATCACCATCAATGCAAACATTAATTAAGATTCTTTTTCCAAAATATGGCCAGTCTTCTCATGAACAGAAGGAAGATCTAAACTAAAACATCCCTAAAATGAAAGAAGAATTCTCCTATCAAAGAAGAAGAAGAAGAAGAAGAACAACAACAACAACAACAACAACATCTGGAATACCTAAGCAAAATCTCGTCTCCCTAACAAGGGATGTTTTAGCGTAGACCCAAAATAACTCAAAAGGATGAAGACAAAATCTTTTTCTCCTCCTTGAAGAGGAAAATGCAGTGTAGAGTCTCGGGATTTTACATTATATCCGAGGACGCTGAACTCTGACCCGAGGGACATTGGGTGAGAGAGAGAGAGAGAGAGAGAGAGAGAGAGAGAGAGAGAGAGAGAGAGAGAGAGAGAGAGAAAGAGAGAGAGAGAGAGAGAGAGAATTTTGGAAGAATATATATATGGTAGGAAAGTATATGAATATATTTCCCTATCATCCCAATCATTATCTATCACTCTTGCTCTGGGCGAAGCATTAGAAAGTGATACTGTATTGATTATAGAAAAAAGGTAAACTAATAAGAAATGTAATTTTGTGATCACCTGTTACTTAAGTAATTTATTGAATAAAGTGTGCAAAATCTCTCCTAATTTTTTGCTCTTTTTCGTACTTGAATTGTTTGCAAAATACCTTTCAAAAATACTGCTTGATTTCATTCTTTTTTTATATCCTTCTTTTAATCGTGTTCATCTTTACAAGGCAGGTCTTCGTCCTTTCCCCTTTCTCTTGTGTTCCCTTAACCTGGGCAGCAAAGAGGGGATCAAATTCCCCATCAGTTCGGACGATGCCTTGAAATAAAAGTCTTTCAGATTAATCTTTTGGAAACTACAAAATAAAGTTTGCTCTTTGAGATTAGATTCCAGCTTCAGTTTTCTTTGATTCTCTTCTTTGCCAAGAAAGTTTTCTAGAATTAGTTTCTTTCGTGGAAGAAGTTTTGGCTTCGATGGATCATGAAAGAAATGTGTCTGATATTGCTCTCTTTTCTGTAATTTTCTCTTTTTACTCAAAATGAACACCTATCATATTCCCTATCATGGACCAAGAAGAGAAGGTACATAACTGAATCTGTTTCAATATACTCTGACATTCAGGGAGATGGCATGGTTGAGAAAAGTCGAGAGAAAGAGACTCACTTCAATGCAAACATTAATCAAGAGTCCTTCTCTTAAGAGACGAACCTCCATCCCAGCGTTGTAAACAAACGCCCCTTTCCCTGTAGCAGAGGAACCCAGCGCCCCTTTACTAAGTCAATGCAAACAACTCACACGGATTAACTCGGAAGGTGCTTCCACTAATGGCGGTAATTTTTGTGCTTCAACTTTTTACAATACGTGTCAGTATCAATATTGATATCATTATTAATATTCAAATTGGTATTGATGATAATAACAATAGATAATGTTATCTGTATAATTTATACACCAACTGCAATGCAATTATCCTCTCGAGATAATGAATGATTAAGTCCAAGAATAGAATTTGATCTTTAGAATTAAGTAGCTGATGAAAGACACTTCTCCTTAATTATGCTAATGAGACATCTTTCATTAATTATTCATTCACGGGTGAATGGAGGTCAAGGTTCAATCAGGCGAGGTCATAGAGGGTCATTCAAAGACATTATCAGCATCTAACAATTCCTCGTTATTGTCTTTACCTAATCAAGGGAAAGTGTCATAGCTGACTAATAAGAGTGCAATGTGTGTTTATGGGAATGACTCTGTGTATAAGGTATGAAACCTCTCTCTCCCTATATCTTCACAATAATTTTAATCGATGCTTATATGTAAATGTATGTAAATATATATATATATATATGTATATATATATATATATATATATATATATATATATATATATATATATATATATATGTGTGTGTGTGTGTGTGTGTGTATATATACATATATTCATAAATAGATAATTAATGTGAACAAATATAGTATAAGAATATGGGTTAAAGTATCAATAGATCGAAAAAAGAAATAATTTGTAAAACAAATGATCTCTTTCCGTTTTGATTGAAATATTGCCCATAATATGCACCATAACTGAGCCCTTGATTTCATATATTAATGTATTCTGTTTACACCTTCCTTTTTTTTCTCACACACCGACAACTTCCAGAAAACTTATAATCTCTCGAGAAGGTTTTGAAGTTAAGCTGAAGTTTCGTGACTGATCCAGCATTAACTGCGAGTGGAGTGATTTACCATGATCAACACTTGCTTGTTTAATAATGTCCTGGATTCTCTCTCTCTCTCTCTCTCTCTCTCTCTCTCTCTCTCCCTTCTCTCTCTCTCTCTCTCTCTCTCTCTATAACGGATAGTTAAACACCTAAGATTTTAATCAAATAATCGTAACCAAAATGGAAAATGAATCCTCGCACGTTTCGTAGGACGGCAAAGTATTCTTGGCGTGTATTCCTGGATGGGGAAGGTCCCCCATACTCCTTGACCTTGTAAGGTTGGCAATGGACCGATGGAAGTGGCTATTAGCTTACTGACAGGGACATCGTTCCTCTTTCTGCAACGCACCTCCCCGTCGATGTTGCTGCAATAGTTGGCTATGGTGAGAGGCATGGTAACAGGATATCTGTAGAAAACGGCTTTTCTCTGGATCAGGGTAGGGTCAAGCAGTGTCAGGGACTGATCGTAGAGGAGAGATCTGGCTGTCTCCTGGGCCTTTCTGGAGATAATGAGCTCTCTCTTCCGGATAGGCCTGGCTGTGATCCGCATACCAGGCTTGGCAGCCATGGCAGCGACGGCGGTGTAGAAGATGGAGCTGTCAGTTTTTTGGAACTTGAACTTTTGGAGGGGTCTCTTGTTGTCCTTCTTAAGTGCTGGAATGCTGGGGACAATTGTAGTGGCTTCTTTCAGGAGTTGGGTGAGACAGGCAGTGCAATTGCAGTCCATGGAATGGTCTCCCTGAGGGACTGACTGGGTCTTAACAGGTTCGGTTTCCATGGCTGTGGAA
>NC_090749.1:98287269-98292471 GCF_036898095.1 Palaemon carinicauda | reverse complement strand
GGATTAAGCCGAAAGACTCTCTTTTAAGGCAGCCTCTGAACTGATGCGGTATTCGATCCCCTTTTATGGCTCACCTTGAGAAACAAGGGAATGATAATGAGGGACGAAGACCTGCCTCGTAAAAAGGGGAAGATTATATAAGTTAATGGATTCTTCAGCCTGTAAGTGAAGGGAAGGAATCTTTTGCTTCATTATCATCCCAATTTTCTTCTTCTCAAGAAATTGCAAAAGAGGACTCATGCCAAAGAGAAGTGAGAACGAGATGGACAAAATAATCAAAGAAAGTGTTTACTATCGAGATTCTTTCTTAGGTTTTAGAGTCAATTTGTGTTTTTGAAAAAAAATTTGAAAAGAACATTCAACTCAAAAAAGAGGACCAAAAAAAAATAAATGTAATATTACTAAATGAAATGAGTGATCCTGCTATTAGATGCACAACTCCAACTCCTACAGTATCTTGATTTCAATCCAAAAATAATCGCTCGTGAACAGAACCGTCTTGTTTGTTTTCTGTCATTGACTGCCAAGAGGCCAAAACTATTAGCAATCAGGGATTTCAGACCTCCGCCAATGAATATTGCAACCATTTAACTAAAGTCTGCAGACATCGCCTATTACATATACTTGTATACTTCGAAAATTTTCATTTCAATTCACTTTCTCTCTCTCTCTCTCTCTCTCTCTCTCTCTCTCTCTCTCTCTCTCTCTCTCTCTCCTCTCTCTGAGTTTTCTTTGATAGAGGCATTTAAGCAGTAACTCCATCAATTCACTCAGGGACGAGATCTCCCATTGCAACTCTCGCATTGACTGAGAGCAGACATAGTGACCTAACCTCGCTTTCTGCTGACTTATTTATTACATAAACAAAAGGATCTGATCATTTCTTTTTGCTCATAGATCAAACATGATTTACACTCCTCAGATAAGATCATGCTGCTAATGTGTTTGTTGGGGTGTACTGTAAGCATACTTAAGTTTTATTTCAACGACCTTACACCTTCAATGCCACTTTCCCTTTTGCCACTTTTTTTAACTTTTACTTCGCAGTTTGATTATGGGTATCTCATAATAGCCCCTGACAGTTGATTAGACTCCCCAGCCCCATCACCTCTCTGAATATCCCAAATTCCCATACGAAATCCCACACTATTTATCACTGACCAGAAACTGATCTCGTGCGAACTTTCTGTCTCACTACAGAAGCCCAGCCTCGGTTCTTAGTCAGTTCACACGAACTGATGAGATTGAATCTTTGGAGAGAGAGAGAGAGAGAGAGAGAGAGAGAGAGAGAGAGAGAGAGAGAGAGAGGAGAGAGAGAGAGAGAGAGAGAGAGAGAGTCCAGGTCGTTGTTGGTAATTCACTCTGGATCAATCTTACAACTTTAGTCTAACTTCAATACCACCTCCAGAGTTTATAAGTTTTCTGGAAATACATGTTTATTTGTTCGTCTTCTTACTGTCTGCGTGTGTTTGTGTGTTAACATAAATCCAAATGAAGATAAAAACAGATAACATTCTGATATAAATATGAAATCAAGGATTTTGTAGAGTTAATTAATGTAAATAAATTAAATCTACAGTACATCCAATCAAACCCTTAACGAATCATTACTTTGACCAATTAATTCCTGTCTTTTTGAAAATCTATTTCCAATCACTTTTGATACTTTATTTTTTCATTTGTCTACTACATCTTTATATATCTATTTATGCAGATGATGTTTCTAAAATGACCTTTTCTGACCTCGTCTGTATGTGACCCTTGACCTCCCTTCCCCCGTGAATGAATGAATGAATGAATGAATGAATAATGAATGAATGTACTGTGGTCTCGTAGCATCATTCAGGTGAAATGTCATTCATCTACTAAAGGGACCGACTGTTGTCTGACTGACTCACTCACTGACATTCGTTTTCTGGAATCAATGACGCAATGCATTATTCCAACGGGAATGAATTCCTGGAATAACAGATGGGTTCAAATAAGAAATGAAATTCATCTAAAACAAATAACAAATGAGAAGAAGCATTTCAAAATTACTGTCAACCAATGTATTTTTTCATGAATATTATTTTCTTCAATAGTCAGCAAGAGCTAAACTTGACAGATATTGCAGCAGAGGTGAGATATGGGTTTCTAGTCTAGAGATCTTCAGCCTTTAATGGGATATTGTCGTCAGTACACCCTATTTAGTTCACTCTGTGCTAAAGTTGCGGATCTTTGCAATGTCATTTCTGTCCCTATCAGCAACCCCCTTTTTATCCTTCTTTTAAATGTATGAATAGAATTGTTGGAAAATCAAGTCAAAAACAATAATTTCCATTTTGATTTTCACTACTTTCTTAGAATTCTCTCTCTCTCTCTCTCTCTCTCTCTCTCTCTCTCTCTCTCTCTCTCTCTCTCTCTCTCTCTCTCTCTCTCTCTCTCTCTCTTAACATCAAACCTGAACCAATCCTTTGCTTCATATTCCTTATTGCAGAAGTTGTTGAGATCATGTATGGCACCTGTGATATTTGTGTGCCAGATAAGAGGGCTCCATTCTTGCTTCTGCCCTTCCGTGGTCTTCTTCTTTTTCTTCTTCTTCTTCAAAGCATGAGAGAATTGACCAAGATTATGTAAACTGGATTTGGCTAACAAGGGGAGAGAGAGAGAGAGAGAGAGAGAGAGAGAGAGAGAGAGAGAGAGAGAAGAGAGAGAGAGAGAGAGAGAGAGAGAGAGAGAGCATCTTTCCCTATTTTCCTACATCACGAGAAGAGAAGGAGCGAATGGAGAAATTCAATAATTCAAGAAGAAGAAGAAGAAGAAGAAGAAGAGAGAATAGAAAACACAGTTGATCTTTCATTCTCAGCTGCCAAATTTTTTTTGCAGGCTGAGAGAGAGAGAGAGAGAGAGAGAGAGAGAGAGAGAGAGAGAGGAGAGAGAGAGAGAGAGAGAGAGAGAGAGAGAGTGAAGAAGAAATATTGCTATGCAAATGACCGTGACTGTAATTATCAATTAGGACTCCATCTCCTCAGCTTAATGAAGAGAAAGGAGAAATCAACAAAGTATTTTTCTCAAGTGGTTTTGCAAGTTTAGAGTTTTAAGTCTAATGAAGAATATCAAGATCCAAAATTGGCAAACTTAAAAGAAAACTTGATCCTAGGAAATATGTCTTGATAGAAATTATCACAAAAGACAATATATGTTCCAGTTAAAAGTACTTTGGTTTTACATCGCTCTATAACTTAAAGACCTCCTTCATAAGTTGAAAATGACAAAGAAACCAAAGTCTCCATAACATATAAATCATCTTAATTCCTTAATCATAAATACGAACAAGTAAATCCCTCCAGTCCTCTTAAAATCCCAAAAGGATTTGAAATAATTTATACCTTTAACGCATAAAGAATTCTGCATTCTCTGGACAATATTATAATGCAAACTTAAAATATTTATGAATGCGTTAAAAAATTCCACTTTGTCCTGAGTTAATTAAAAGACACAAGATAAAAAATAAAATAATCTTGGACCGGAACTTTTGAAGACTCATTCCAAAAGCTGGACTTTTTAAGAAGGCGAAAAGGGGTTAGGGATATGTGAGTTTAGGTAACCAGGGGTTTTGGTGGGTTGAAAGTACTCTGAAAGGCCTCAGAACTAATTTCCTGATGCTGAGGAAGACTCAAGAACTCTTTTGAATCCCCAAATCTCTTTCCAGCTATTTATTATCACTCCAGCACTCCGACGATCCTCAAAATCACTTTCTCTGGTACCCACTGCGACTCCAGTACCCCCGATGTCTCTTCAAATCTTCCCACAAGGATTTCTTACGACTGAATTGCTTAAATATCCGTCAAAATCCCTTTCCAGGTACTTGCTTCGATTCCAGTAACCTGACGACCATTAAAACTATTTTCCAGTATTGATCAGCAAATCCAGTACCATTTAGACTCAAAATATTTCCAGACGCTAACTACGATTCCAGAACTTTTCAGCCTCCACAAGGCTTTTGGTTTCTCAAGGGAAATCTTAGACTTGAATTAAAGCCGGATTAAGATTTTCATCGCTGCTCCTCAACAATTTCGCTCTGTAAAATGAAATATAGGTTTTCATTCGTTTCTTTTAGCTATGTGAATATATATATATATATATATATATATATATATATATATATATATATTATATATATATATATATATATATATATAATATATATAGATAGATAGATAGATAGATAGATAGATAGATATGTATTTGGTTTTTACTTTGCTCCCTCTTCATATAAGGAGTAGATAGATTTGCATTGTTATTTCATTAATAAAACGTCTATTACCAGGAAGTAAGTATTCGATTGTCACTATCTTATGGTATAAATTGATAATTCCATTTAATTCATTATCAAAGAAAACAAGGTGTAAATTTCAATTAATATCAGTCCAATGGATTAACAAGCTGAATAAGTATAAATCATTGAAGTATGAATGTATGTGAAATTGAGATTTTTTAAGTATAACGTATAGCTGTAAGGGTTTAGTTCTCTATGAATATGCTAAGGTGGTTCAATCCAGTAGTGAATTGGAAGTGAAGCTTGGGTCACATTTTAAGGTATAATTTACAATTTATAACTTGATTTAGTTCATTATCATAGAAAGACAAAATGCAAATTTCTATTCTTAATATCAAAAGTGAATTAACAAACCGAATAAGTATAAATCTTCGATGTATGAATGCAAGTAAAATTAAGATTTTTTAGTTTGACGTATGGTTGTAAGTAATTAGTTCAATGTGAATATGCTGAGGTGGTTCAATCCAGTAGTGAAAATGAAGAAAAATAAGCCTTGCTTAATTGGAGGTGAAGCTTAATGGGAGGATAAGAAGTAGCTGAAGAAAAGAAAAAGTCAGCAGAAGTAGAGTCAGGTTTTAAACAGCGTCTAACTCTAGGAGAGTAAGTGACGTCTCAAAAGATGTTCTGTCTCTGTCTTCTTCCTTATTCCCTGTTGATTCAACCTTCTCTATCCCTATACTCGCCTTTAATCGTCTGTTGACCTTATTCTCTTAGACATTGACCTTCCTCACTCTGTTCCAGTCCAGGCGGAAGTTCCATTGATTTGGAAAGGTCACGCTGAGGTGTGACCTTTCCTTATCCACTGGTGGGACTCAAGGAGAAGTAGGTGAAGGTCGAGTGTTTGAAGGAGTACTTAAATAAGACTTGAGTGTGGAGGGACA
>NC_090749.1:98232269-98282269 GCF_036898095.1 Palaemon carinicauda | reverse complement strand
GAAAGCCTCTATCATATAAATGAGAAAACAATCCTATGCTGGATTTGAACCCATAACAGGAGAGTCATTTATTTACTCGTCTTGGTGACCCTTACCTGCAATGGTAGAAAGAGGAAAATGTACTAATGAGGTCACTGGGGATATTAACTAAAAGTATTTTGGATGGGTTTAATTTCCAGTAGATTTGAATGTACGATTACACGTAAATTGCAAATAAAATATTAATCAATTACAAAGTTCCAAAAATTATGTTCTACTATGAACTTTTTTACTACTGATTTGCTAATTTAAGATCTGATTTGATCGAATGCTTATCAACTGTTGTGTGAGATAGATAGATAAATAGATTGTAGAGTTAAGGGATAGAGAAAATTGATGCGGAGACCTAATGAATTGATACATTCATTAATATATATATATATATTATATATATATATATATATACATATAATATACATATATATACATTGATAGATAGGTGAAGACACCTATCTTATCGCAATAAATAAGGTGGAGCCTTATTGTTCATGTAGCAAGCGATAAACGTGGAGTTGGTTAAACACCTGTATGTGGTATAATTAGCTGTGGTAAATAGATGTGTGTCAGATTGCCTTACCTTTGTGTAAGACACGGGCTCTTGCCTTGAGGCAGCCCGTAAGGTAAATAGATGGTAGATTGGTTTATGAAAAGGTATATTTTCTGATTTCTGCAGTAAGTTGAATCAGAGAATTTTTGTTATGGTAAACTCAAAATTCTTTTTTAATGTCATGCTTGAGTTTTTCAACTACATGAATATCTTAAATCCAGTTTTTCTTTCTGAGATCAAAAGTACAATCTCTCAAAAGACCTTAGCTTATACATTTACTTTTTATAAAAATTCAGTAAAGATTATGAACTGCAATGAGGTTAATAACACTGAAATATTCATCAATTTCCAAGTTCCAAAACCAAGATTTTAATAAGATTTTTTTTTTTTCACAGGAGACTTGCCACTGTAAGATCTGGTTTGATCGAATGATCATCAACTCAGGCATGAGAGTAAGATATATAAATAGATAGTTGAATTCAGTGATAGATAGATATAGATACATTGATAAATATTTATACAGACAGGTACGCAAATCTGTCTGATCACAATAAATAATCTGGAGGTTTATTGCCTCTGTATCAAGCGATAAATCGGTGTTGGTTGCTTCGCCTGATCTCCTAATTGAGGTAATAGATCTAATGAAGGTATTGCATCCATTTGATGCAGACTCCGATTAGAGTATTAAGCTTCAAGGAGATATTGCCCACGGTATATTGCCTGCCTTAGACATTGCCGCAAACTGCATTGCCGAAGGTAAATTCAAGACAGGATTGCTTTGCACACTAGAATTACAAAGTCGTGATGTGTCTGAAAATTACTAAGCAATTCATGAATAGAATTTCCAGCTATATCTGTTTTTAACTTCTATTTCTACCGTCATTTCTGTACAGCTTTTCCTCAGTAAACATTGAATCTGGAAAGGTGATAAATGAAGAACACATACTGAGTTAAACGATATGGTAGTATCATACTGCAACATTCCCTTTCAAGTAATGATAGTTATCTTAGGTTACAAAACTTCATAAGTAGTTTTAAGATCAAGAAATTTATAGTGTTCACTATATATATATATATATATATATATATATATATATTCGATTTATCTGGTCCATATTTTGGATGAATAAAACAAAAGGCAAGAATTCTACACAACTTCTAATTCCTGATTCATTCGTATAATATTACTTACTTTCCCTTTCTTATCTTATTTCGTATCCTCATCATGTCAATTTCCTGACGAATTCAGTTAACTATTTCCCAAACGTTGGTTTATCCCGAAAAGATTTTCCTTTTGATGTTCCGACGAAATCCCCCAACGTTCCAAAACGTTTCATTCCAAACTCATAATAGAAGTTCCTTGAGTATGAAAGAGTATCAAAGCAGTCCATAAAATTTTTCAATGACTCTGTGACTAATTGGTCTCAAATATATAGAATTAAAGAGAGAGGCAGAGCACGAAAAATAAAGAGTGACGGAGGACAAAAGATATTTCAGAAATTGAATGAATGTTGCGTCCGTTTAATCAAGAAGGACAAACTGTGACATATGTTTCATAAATGAAGATACTACATTTATTGGTGCAATATTTATTTTATCTTTTTATTCACTGGTCTACTTCAATCTTTACAGACAATTATAAAAAAAATTTCATTATAAATATGATTGGAAAGATACTTTAAGAGAGATTACCTACATTTTAATTGTGAATAATTGATCCCTTTTCACAGAAGATGAATAATGCAAAAGAACAGCTCTCTCTCTCTCTCTCTCTCTCTCTCTCTCTCTCTCTCTCTCTCTCTCGAAAGATGCTACTACAAGCATCCAAAGATATGCCATAATTATGAAATATATGGTAAATGTGCGTATTTAGACAGATATGGAGACGAATGCAGAGATCTCCATCCAAAAATATGCAAAACCCTGAAAGAAGGAAAGGGATGCAGTTTCAAACAAAAAATGTCGATATATGCATCCTGCAACTATGAATGAGAGTAAGAAAACTCAGCAAACTGAAAAGAAAAACAAAAATGAAACAAAAAAAGAAACAAAAAAGCAGGCTGCGTATATACCCGCACTATGCACCAAAAAAGGCTTTTTCAACCCAAATCTGCACAAATAGAGCCCAACTACAAAGAATGCATCTATAATGCCAGGGGTTGGTGCAGATATGGGGATAATTGCAGGTTTACACACAAAAATAAATATGAAGGCGAAACAACAAATATAATAGAAAAGTTGGATTTTTTAATGGCAGAATTCCTGGAAATGAAGAAAAGAACATCATATCAGAACAGGAAGGAAGCATGAGAGAATCCATATTATTACCAATATTAAATAATGGGGATGAAACACAAACCATAATAGTGATGAATGCACAGGGTCTAGTCACGAGTAACTCTAAACGGAAAATAGAGTTCCTAGAAGAACTAACCCAAATTGAAAAAATAGATATATTAAAATATAAGTGAAACATGGTATTCCCAAGAGACTGGCAGTGATGACCAGATAAAGGGTTTCCAAACTTATAGATCAGACAGAAAAAAATAGGAATCAAGGAGGAACCACAACAATATATGGAAGAGACATAAATCAAGGAAAAGTCTGTGAAAAATACAGCAACACAGAATGTGAATTGATTGCGGTAGAATTTGAATTTGAAAAACTAGTGAATATTGTAGTTTACAGACCCCCAAATACTAAGGAGTTTGACATAATAATAGAAAAAATAGTTGATATATGTAGAAACCATAAAAGACTGGAATATACTCCTATCCGGAGATTTTAACTTTCCTTACGTGGATTGGAAAGAACGGATAGAAGAAAGTGGTTGTATGTATACATATAAAAAAGAGAGTAATAGCAGCGCAGAAGATAAGAGGCAATTTGAAAAGCTTCAAGATATGCTATTAGAACATAATATGCAACAAATAAACCACATTCCAACAAGAAAGGAAAATGTCCTAGATCTAGTATTTGTGAATGAGGTGAATTATGTTAAAGAAATAATAGTGTATAACACGGGAATTTCAGACCACAATTTCATAGAATTGATAGTTCATTCCAAAGCAAGTGATCGCAGAATTAATAAAAGCACAAAACTTTGGGAAGGATATGGAAAATATAATTTTTACAGTAAGAATATAAAATGGTCAGAAATAAATGAAGAACTGAATAAAGAATGGAAAAAATGTATCTGTAAGTGATAATATACAGGTAAATACGGACATACTGTACAAAATACTGGAGAAAATTGTTGAAAAATATGTACCGAAAAAAAACAATAAACAAAAGACGCGCATACACCAAGAGACAGAATGATCTTGTTTCAGAAAATTAGAAAGTGGAAGAAAAATCTTGCAAAAGAAAAAAATGTGTGGAAAATGAGGGAAATAAAATGTAAGATAGAAAATGCGGAACAAAAGATTATACAGTCGAAAGAAAATGAAAAAAGGGACTTAGAAGAAAGGACACTTCAAAATATAAAAAGAAACCCCAAAGTACTTTACTCCTATGCAAAAAAGATGAATAAAGGGAGAATAGAAATAGGCCCTCTAAGAATTGAAGGACGGCTAACGAATGAAAAAAAGGAAATATGCAACATATTAGCAGAAAAATATAAGAGTGAGTTCACGCCAAGAATTGCGAATGAGAATAATGAAACAGAAATGAGAGAAGAAAATGTTGAATATCTAACGGATATAGATATTAGTGAAGCAGATATTGTCAAGGCTATAAACAAAATTAAAAATGGATCGGCGGCCGGACCAGATGGAGTTCCAGCGATTTTGTTAAAAAAAACTGCAAACACTATCGCGAAGCCGCTTGCAATACTGCTAAGACAAAGTGTAGATATGAGCGAGATATATGTTAAACATAAATTAGCTTATATAACCCCTATCTTCAAAAGTGGATCAAGACTAGAGGCAAAGCAATTATAGACCTGTTAGTCTAACATCACATATTATGAAAGTGTATGAGAGGGTAATAAAAAAGAAAATAATGAACCATTTGGTCAAAAATAATTTGTTTAATATGGGTCAACACGGTTTCGTGCCTGGAAAAAGTACACAGACCCAACTGATAGCACACTATGAAAACATATACAAAAATATGATAAATGAAAAAGACACAGATGTGATCTATCTAGATTTTGCAAAAGCCTTTGACAAGGTAGACCATAACATATTGGAGAAAAAAATGAGAAAGCATAATATTGTGGGAAAGATAGGAAAATGGGTAAAAGAATTCCTGCAAAACAGAAAACGGATAGTGGTTGCAAATGACGAGAAATCAAAATGAAGCCCAGGTAATATCGGGTGTGCCACAAGGTATGGTATTAGCTGCACTGCTGTTTGTTATTATGATCTCAGACATTGACTGTGATGTTGAAAACTCCGTAGTGAGAAGTTTCGCCGATGACACAAGAATAAGTAGAGAAATTACTTGTGATGAAGATAGGAACTCACTACAAAGAGATCTAAACAAAATATATGAATGGGCGGAGATAAAATAGGATGGTATTTAACTCCGATAAATTTGAATCAATAAATTATGTAAACAGAGAAGGAATGGTGTATGCATACAAGGGACCTGATAATGAGACAATCACAAAAAAAGGAAGCAAATTAAAGACCTTGGTGTAATGTTAAATAGGAATATGTTATGCAACGACCAAATAGCAACACTGTTGGCTAAATGTAAAGCAAAAATGGGAATGTTATTCAGACACTTTAAAAACAAGAAAAGCTGAACACATGATTATGCTTTACAAAACTTATATACGTAGTACACTCGAATACTGCAATGTGATATGGTACCCACACTACCAAAAGGATATTGCGCAAATAGAGAGTGTACAAAGGTCCTATACTGCTAGAATAGAAGAAGTTAAGGACCTTGACTACTGGGAAAGACTGCAATTTTTAAAACTATACAGTCTAGAAAGGAGAAGAGAACACTACATGATAATACAAGCATGGAAGCAAATAGAAGGAATTACTGAAAACATCATGGAGCTTAAAATATCAGAATGAGCAAGCCAAGGTAGATTAATAGTGCCAAAAAATATACCAGGGTAAACTAAGAAAGGCGCACAGGACATTAATCCACTACGCACCAGCATCGATAATGCAGCGACTATTTAATGTGCTGCCAGCTCATCTAAGAAACATATCAGGAGTGAGCGTAGATGTGTTTAAGAATAAGCTCGATAAATACCTAAGATGCATCCCAGACCATCCAAGACTGGAAGATGCAAAATACAACCGGAAGATGCATTAGCAACTCTCTGGTGGATATACGAGGTGCCTCACACTGAGGGACCTGGGGGAACCCAAACAAAAAATAAGGCAATAAGGTAAGGCTCTCTCTCTCTCTCTCTCTCTCTCTCTCTCACTCTCTCTCTCTTTCTCTCTCTCTCTCTCTCTCTCAGAATCATTCATGGAGGTATCCAATCAGTAACTCCATCAATTGAGAGAGTGCAGCCATCATAACCTAATCTCTCTCTCTCTTTCTGGTGATCTCTTTATCAAATAAACAAAAATAATCTCCTAATTGACTTTTCTTCCTTGCTCGGAAGTCAAACGGGATTTTCACTCCCCCAGATGAGATCTTGCTGTTATTGTATTTCATGAGGTGTACTGTAAGCATTACTTAATGGCCATTTCAACGCCCCTCTACCTGCATTGTCACTTTCTAACTTTTGATTCGCATTAGCACCTGTGCGTTGAATGGCCTTCCTGGCTTCATCAAGTAAAACCAGTGATTGAATGTTTCACGATGACAGATAGATGGATGTCATAAAGTGAAGGAGATCTAGAGAGAGAGAGAGAGAGAGAGAGAGAGAGAGAGAGAGAGAGAACAATGACCTCGCTCGAACGTCTGTCTCACTATAGAACCCTAGCCTTTGTTTCTCAGAGGAGAGAGAGAGAGAGAGAGAGAGAGAATCCATGACATTGTTGAACGAGCAAGTGTTGATCTTGGTAATTCACTCCAGTCGCAAAACTTCAGCTCAATTTCAAAACCATTTCGAGACTATAAATTTTCTGGATGTCGTTGAGAAAATAGAGGGAAGATGTAAAAAGGAAACATTAATATATCACAATGAAATAGAGAGCTCAGTTACGGTGCATATTGTGGGTAATATTGCAGGATGTCTCATTAGCCTAATTCAGGTGAAGTGTCTTTCATCTGCTACTTAATTCTAAAGATCAAATTCTATTCTTGGACTAAATCACTTATTATCTCGAGAGGATAACTGCATATCAGCCGGTTTATAAATCAGACCAATAACATTATTTATTGTTATTATCAGCAATATCAATCTGAATATCAATTATAATATCAATATTGGTACTAACATGTATGGCAAAAAGTGAACCACAAAAATGACTGCCATTAGTGGAAGCACCTTCTGAGTTAATCTGTGTTTGCAGTGATTTAGTGAAGGGGCGCTGGGTTCCTCTGCTACAGGGAAAGGGGGCGTTTGTTTACAATGCTGGGATGGAGGTTCGTCTCTTAAGAGAAGGATTCTTGATTAATGTTTCCCAACCCTGCACACTCCCTCAATGCCGGAGTAGATTAAAACAGAGAAGATTCAGTTACGTATCTTCTATCCAGGGTCTCTGATAAGTACTACGATAGGTATTCACTTGAGTAAGTAACAAATAATAAAATAGTTTTTGAAATAAGACATTTTGACAAAAAAGGGTGGAAATATAAGTACTGTAATTATAAACATTAATACAGAAGTAGAATTCCCTTCAAGTTACTTTGAAGCCAAAGTTTTTCCAAGTTTTGTTAATCCAAGAAGGAAAATAACTCTATTAAACTCTTAGTAAAGAGAAGGATAAAGAAAACCAGTTTGTGACATCTGATTCCAAAGAGGAAATTTCATTGAGGAGATTTCAAGTCCCGCTCAAGGGAAAAGAAAGAAAAGAAGAGTATGGTATAGTAACTACACCTGCCTCTTAATAGTTGGAAGGTTGTGGAAAGCAGAAAAATACACGGTTTGATAGTGAAGGGACTGAAATGGATGCATCAATAATAAGCAAAATTCCATAGATTTCAAATTTTGCAAAATAGGATTTCAGTCAAATAGAAATTTGGACGAAATTTACAAAATAATTCAAAAGGATATGCCATTGTGCTTCTTCTGTTGCAGTTTACATCCCACATATTCAATACTTGTGTGATTATTTGTTTAATGAGCTTAACAACACCTATATATGGATTGCCCTACGTGTAAATATCACCAACTCTATTCTGTAATCTATGCCTCTATGGATATAAAAGATTATCATCCATGGCTGACCTCGTATAATTAGGTCCTCCACTGCAAACATGTAACATCGTTTACTTTGGGCTAAAAACGGAGGTTTGAAATACAATTCTTAGAAACATTTTAAGAAAGTCATATAAGAAGAAAAACTTTTTATGCTTTAATATGCAAATACATATTTCTATATGTGTATGTGTTCATGTATGTGACTGCAGTCTCTTCGATCCCAATTGACCTCGTAACTCTGAGAAAGAAGATGAGAGATTTGATGGCTCCATCTGGACGAGGCTATGAGACCTGGAATGAAAAGAGAGAGAGAGAGAGAGAGAGAGAGAGAGAGAGAGAGAGAGAGAGAGAGAGAGTGTGTGGTTGGGTGGGGAAAAGGGAAGGGAAATCCATACAATAATTCTCTTGATTTTTTTTCTCAATCCTTCATTGTCTTAGTTTTCTTATCTTCCCATTCTCTTTTACCCATTTGTTCAATACTTCTTCTGTCTTCCTTATGAAGAAAGAGGAATACCACACAAAGATAAGACTGAGCAATTTGGAATCTTTCTGGAATTTGACTATCTTTTACAGGATTATGGATAAAACAGAATAATGACCATTTTTCAAGATTTTTAGAGGGATATCAATTGACATCGTGCTAAACCTAAGCTTAATCCCAATTAGAAATTAATTCTTACCACTGTCCACTGTTTTCACTCATACAACCTTTATGTTCTGGAAGCCAGGATGATGATGGTAACTATCTTCTTTCCAAGATACTACAATTAGTGACGACGACTTCATGGATTAAGTACTCGGAACAAAGATTGACCTCCCTAAAAACTCGAGCTGTGACCTGGTGGCCTCCCTCCCTCCCTCCCACCCAACCTCTCATCTAGCTTTTTAAGCAAACAGGACGCATAAACGGTAAACAAAAACACAACCGAGTAAACAAAGATTCCGAAAAGAGACAAATCAACAGAGAGATGACAGGAAGGTTCTTTTGTGGTTAGGCATCGAGTTTCCCAGTATAGGAAACAAGAAGAAGAATCGTTATGGCTTTGAACTTCCGCGAGAGATATAGTTATGTCTTTTTTTCCATAAATTTTATTTTCAAAATGCTTTGTCGTTGATATAACTGGTTTCCCTTTGTCTGGAACTTATTTATTTCTATTTGCATACTAAACTATTATCAATAATGATGACAATATTATAAACGTTAAGTGTGAAATGTTTTGCCTTTTTAAGCTGTGCAACTTAAATGCATATTATTCACGATGGCCAAAATGCAAAAATTATAATTCCATTCAATATTGGTCTCATTCATCAAAGCTATTTATCTTCCAGAGTTTCCAGATCTATTTCTTAATGTCTGTCGAACCCGTTGGAGGAATTCTTACAAAGGGAAATATTAGATGTGGCAGATGGAAATTGAAGAATAAAAACGAGATTCTGAATGAATGTGATTGGAAGATCAGGTGTGGAATTGGATTGGGATCAGAGACTTAGAAAATGATTTTATTAGGAAAACGCAATGAGTATTTTCAACGTTTTCTTCTCTTTTAAACTGTATTTTGCAAGTGATAATCTCCATGGTTAGATTGGTCCTTAGCCACCCATGGGAAAACGACTTCCTGGAAAACCTCCACATCACAGATTTCTATATTCTAACCTTGAGGATTGGAGCGCCAACAGAGTAAACGGTTCATCAATCATGAAAGGCTTTGAGCTCAGAGATCACTCTTTGTTGGATTTGACCCTACCAATACCGCTCATTGCTCGGGAACCACGCCTAGAAGGGAATAGTACACCCTAAGAATGGTGAACAACAATTATTTATAGTCAAAAACGGTAACGCAAGAGTCGTCATGGGGAGCTGGACTGTATTGGTTAAAACAAAATGATCCTTTCAGCCCATCCTATGGGGTGTGATATCGGATCTCCCTTTATCCTCTTAGAAGGAAGAATCAATCTTCCTTCCACCAGGAGTAATGTCCTCCAGATATTGTGCTCTCGCCCCTTTTAGGGTGACAATAGGCGTCTGTGGAGACAGGAATTAAGACTCTCTTCTTCTTCTTCTTCTTCTTCTTCTTCTTCTTCTTCCCTTCGAATCTAATTCCATTGTCAGGAGCAGAGATCCTAAGGGCCAAGGGAACATGCATTCGTCGGCGGACAGGGTTCGGCATTCTGGGGATCAGCCGGATGGGTAGTCCTAGAGAAAGAGAGAGAGAGAGAGAGAGAGAGGAGAGAGAGAGAGAGAGAGAGAGGGGGGGGGGGATATCCATGGCGTAGTTGAATGAGCAAGTGTTGATATTGGTATTTCACTCTGCTCACAGTTAATGATGCGTCAATCAGTCTAACTTTAAAACCTTCTCGAGCTTTTATAAGTTTTCTGGAAGTACTTGCTGTTTGTTTGGCTGTGAGTACCTGGTCCTCCGCTGACGCCACCAAAAGATCCTCTATCTTGTCTCTGATGGAGAGATGACTTTTGGTCTTTCTGAGTTCGGAGACAAAGCTTTGTTGTGGGAAGATTCATGATCCGTCTCAAGCCTCAATGTTGTTGATGTTCTTCTTCTTGCCTCATTCATTATTCAGGGCCTGTCACGACGCTTATTTGCGCAGTAAACAAAGAGTCTCTTTTGTGAGAATGGCTCAGTGACATTGAATAATCATAATATTGATCAAAGGAAGAAAAAGCCTCCAAAGATGAAGTGGGAATAACACTGGTTTAGTGAATCCCTTGACAATCAAAGCTACCTTAGCCTATTTAAATTTATTGAATCTGGGAAAACGTGTTTCACCTCAAAGGCAAACAGGTCGAAAGGGTTTCAATTGGACCAAAGATGAGATAAGCCTATAACGAGTCGACATTCGCCAGCGAACTTCGAACTTCGCTTACTGAATAAATACCAAATAAAACGAACAACCACTTCTGGTTTGGACACAACAAGGAGAGATAACGCACTCTGTACCATTACAACCCCCCCCCCCCCCCCCAAACTAGGTCTCAGTTTACTATGCCTTCCGCAGGGACAGTAATTATTTACAATTGTTAAAGACCGTGTTCCACATGAGATGGGGAAATCTAAAGCCAACCATTTACTATTATAAGAAAGTTTAAATGCTATTTTTTGTTTATTCTCTGAATATTTTAATGGGCGAGGATTTTTTGTCCTCAGAAGAGAGGAAGTAATATTTACTCATTTCCCATTATAGTTGTTTGATTGGCAATTAGAGAGAGAGAGAGAGAGAGAGAGAGAGAGAGAGAGAGAGATTCACCTTTGAAGAGAATGAATTTTCTGTTTCCCTGACCCCAGATAGAGATGATGCCAATTACACTCACAGGTCTGATACACCCTTAAAACATATTCAACCATTTGGAAAAGGGGCCTTTGTCTTTGTGCCTCTGCCTCTCCATCCCGATACCTTTGTTTAATTAGTTCTTCCTATACCTTGATTGCAGTGCTCCCCTTCTAATCACTGTATTACCTCACTCTTCTTAAGGCAAAGTTTTTCTCTTGATTTAATTTTGGGACGTTGTTGGATCCAGGTGATTTTCTCTGACTAAATTTCGTTATTTTATCTTTTATTCTGAAATATTACTTGATTTTAGTCATTCTTACATTCAAGTGAATTTTGGTTGTAAGAAAAGGATTAAAGGCATACTTTTAAACCTACTTTTTTCCTTCCGCATTTTCTGAAAACTGATTCAAGAAAATCTATTGAAAGATGAATATGCTCATACTTTATCTCTCTCTCTCTCTCTCTCTCCTCCTCTCTCTCTCTCTCTCTCTCTTTGAAGAAATTCCTTCTGGGATACTGAGGAGAGTTCGAAGGCTCTTCCTCCCACACTTCAAATATTCTGGAGGAAATGTTTGCCTGAATCCTCATTTATTACTTTGCTCTTTGCATCCCTCCTAACCCCTCCCACAATTCCTCACGCTTGCCTTCCCTCCAGCCACCCGCCTTCTAACCCCCACCTCATATTGGTGGATTGGATAGGGCCTCCCTTTATCCCCTTACAGAAAAAATCAATCTTCTTTCTACCAGGAGTAATGTCCTCCAGACGTCATGCCACTTTTAGGCTAACAATGAGCGTCTGCGGAGCGTGAGACAGGGACCAAAATTCTCTTTTATTCTCCTTCTTCCTCTTCTCCTTTTTCCCCTGGAATCTAATTCCATTTTCGGGAGCAGAGTTTCTGGCCCCTCAAGGGACGTCCAATCGTCGGTAGACAATCATTGCACAGATCCCAGAGAGAGAGAAAAAGTGGTCGACTTTTTGGGGATCAGCCAGATGGGGAGTTTTGGTCTTGCATTGCCAGCTCTTGTTTGTGTTTACAGAAATTAATAGGACGATTAAAACATATTAGCATTCAGATATAAGTATAAAATCAAGAATGCAGTATAAATGAATAATGTCGGCATATTGTATCTGCATTATATCTAATCAGAACAGGAATGAATTAATACTTTTACCAATTAATTTTTGTTTTCTTAGATTAGTTTTGATATTTGATTCCTAATTTTGAGTGACATTTTATATATTCATTCAAATGCAAACACACACACACACCATCATCAGCCGTTATTAGGCCACTGCAGAACAAAGGCCTCAGACATGTCCTTCTCTTGTGTCTGTTGTGGTCTTTCTGTTCCAGTCCACACCCACAAATTTTCTTAACTCGCAAATATATCACCATCTCTTCCTTCCCCTGCTTCTTTTGCAATCTCTAGGACTCATATATACAGTATGTATATATATATATATATATATATACATATACATGTATATATATATATATAAATAAATAAATATATATATATATATATATATATATATCCTCTTACGTGTATGAACATAGAGCAACAGCTCATAATATAAAAACGTACATCGAAATTGGAGTAGAGAGAGAGAGAGAGAGAGAGAGAGAGAGAGAGAGAGAGAGAGGGAGACAGAGAGAGAGGAGAACTTAATGCTCCTTCCTGAGCATAATTGGTCTGAGGAGACGCTTCCTATTACTTTCTCTTAACGAGGATCTGTAGTAATTAGGAGGAGAGCCGTCCTAAAGGCATCATTAACATCACTCGGGTTTATATCCCACAAATTCTCAATGATGCTTCAGCTACAGAATATGTCCCCCTCCCTCTCCCTCTCCCTCCCCCTCTCCCTCTCCCTCTCCCTCACCCTCTCACTTCGTTCTTGATTCCCTTATTTGCTCACTCGTGTTCCACTTCACAGTTTATCCATTTCTTAAAAATTCCTTTATCATTCAGAACTGCTGCAATTCCTCCATCCAGAGGTCGTGCTAAAAGAGGCTCTGTCGACATCAAGTAGAATTTATCTCTGGATCAAAATACACAAATGCATTATAAAATCGAGATAGATGTCATTAGAAATAAGGTTATTTCTATGGAACTTTAACTTCATATTTAATGTACTAATAAACATCTATGGTTGTGATACCAAAGAGGGACGAGATGACGAAGTACTTCAGCATATGGGGAAAGGATAAAAGTCAGAGGATTTGAAGAATAGATGATGAGTGGAAGGTTTCCTAAAGAAGATAGGATGATGAGGAAAAGTAAAAAGGAGGTGTCAGGATGAGATGGAATGGGAATTATTCATTGCTGATATTGAACAATGAAATGGAAATGGAAAACTCAACATACAGGAATATTTTCGCCAGAGCACGTAATCATTCACTCACCAACAGGTATATGGATATAAATGATTAAAGAGTCATGGGATATCAATTTTCCCTATTTTATCCTGCTTAAGCATGAGCTAAACTTAAAACCCAATTAGTTCACGACGTCCAATGTTTCATTCATACAACTATTACTCTCTGGGTGCCAGGAATGGTGATGGTAACTATCCTCTTTCCAAGATACCAGAATTCGTGAATGAAGTCTGTAATTCTGGTAACTTTGACTCACTAAAATTAACTTTTGAAAGACTTTATGAATTAGTTTAAGTCCTCAAAACTAGGAATGACCTTTTCTACCTCTCAGTCCAATACCTCGAGGCCTCCCACCCTCCCTCTTACCTCTTATCCCACTGTATATTGACCCTTCTCCACATCGCCTCTTTCTCGGCCTCTAAAGCAAACAGGACGCATAAAGGGTAAACCAAAACACAACCGGGGTAAACAAATATTACGAAAAGAATCGAATCAAAGACAGATGGCAAAAAGGTTTTCCAGTGGTTAGGTGTCAAATATTCCAGGATAGGAAACAAGAAGAAGAATTGTTTTGGCTTTAAATATGATAGAGTAGTATTCTCTCTCTCTCTCTCTCTCTCTCTCTCTCTCTCTCTCTCTCTCATTATTTACAGATAACATCTTCGGAATTACCTAATGATTCTAAACTCGGAGTTTCATTTAGAGATTTATAACGATAAGAATATGGGAAAAGAATAAGTGATTTTTTCTACCATCTAAATATCCATTCCTTAATCATCCCTTTCTATAAAGGAGACAGACATTCAATTAAGGAAAATTATACCTATGTGTAGAAGAGAGGCTCTATAATAAAAGGAAATAAAACAACTAGTAGAAAGAAAGAGAAAATAGGCATCAGTCTGCACAGAGACATTTGACTTTTGAGTTGGCACTCGTTACCATGAATCTATAAATAAAAACTCTAAATTCTTAATCTTGACCTTTGAATAAAGGCTCCAAATATTTGTTCTATTGGAAATCTATTGGGGATTGTTTATTCAATTCATAGGTACGGAAATATTTGTTTAGTTGTGATAAAAAAATGAACCAAAACTGTATTTAAGATTTATTGAGTGATGCAGAATATTCTAATTTCCTGAAAGAACATCACATCATTAAATGCAAAGAGACTGAGCTGGTTCCTGCTGATGTGAATTGGTAATTACGAGATTTGAGCTTTTTTCCTGCGTCCAGTATTAATTATTATGATTGTTTTAATTACTTTTTACCAATATATTAGAGACATAAACATGTCAGTGAGATTTCCATTTCATTATTTTCAGACCAACAAAGTATTAAAATGGGATGAGTGATTCCTTTAAAGTTTAATTGTTTTTCTATGCAAAAATCTGCTTTATACAAGTTCCTATTAATTAATAAGTAACAAACAAACACACGCACCAAACACAACCTCATTTGATAACCTCTGATTGAAATATGATACTTTAAATAAGAGAAACACTAACATTCGAACCTTATGGATCCGCAGAC
This sequence comes from Palaemon carinicauda, assembly GCF_036898095.1. Lineage (NCBI taxonomy): Eukaryota > Metazoa > Arthropoda > Malacostraca > Decapoda > Palaemonidae > Palaemon > Palaemon carinicauda. The sequence continues at coordinate 98,267,202 of NC_090749.1, read as the reverse complement.
ATATATCAGTTTTTAGTAAATAAGGAAATAACAAAATATTGTAAAGCAAGTCTTTAACCCTGTTTTTTTAAAAGCCGAAATTGTGTGATATCAAAATTCAGTTGAATATAAGACTAACTAAATCATTTGAGATTTTAGAACAAAAGAGAAAATAACGATAACATACCAAATGAAATTGAGGCAGAGAAACCTCCTCAACCCAAATATGTACAAAAATCTATCTTTAATCCCACAAGAAAATGGATGTGTTTTTTTTTCATCCTCTGATTCATCACGTTTTATCCCAGAGAGACGTCATCCTAAAAATAGATACATATGGAAGGGTTTTTTTTTTCTATTCAGCATCGATACCTTTTTTCACTTTAATGTCTATTTTCATTTTGGATTTATTTTTTGTCTACATAGTTTTTATGAACTACCGATAACAGTTATTTCATAATAACTTAGATTCTCAACTGAAATTAGCAGGCATTGCCTGATCACCCTGGCTCTAACTTGGGGGCAAAGGATGGTACCAATGAACATTAATGAACACTGTTCTGTCTCTGAATAATTGTAATGCTTTAGTCAAGTTTGAACCAGTAATCGGCTTCTGTGTCTGTTACAATACTGAATATATTGGCTTACTCCTCATTCATAGAGAGAGAGAGAGAGAGAGAGAGAGAGAGAGAGAGAGAGAGGCCGTGTATACTTGGCCCTACAACGTTCAACATCAAAGACTCTAACATTCTTTGGACAGGACCCTTTGGTTCTGGGGTTTCCTTCAGCCCAGGAGAGGGGGATGAGATGAAGAGAGGGAGGAGAAGTAGAAGGGAGGAGAAGAGAGGAAATATGGGTAGGTGAAAATCAGAAGATATTTTGGATAAGAAACAAAGAGAAAGGAAAAAAAGAGCATATGTTTGATAAGGTGGACCATTTCGCGATCAAGAAACTAATTAGTTTTCAGAATTCCTGGTTGTTGTTACATTAAATGTAGACTAAATAACTTTGAGATATAATAATAATAATAATAATAATAATAATAATAATAATAATAATAATAAAGAGATTCTTCTCAAAATCATAAATTTCATATTATAAATTACCTAAAGAAAACGTCCAAATGAAGTGTAAATTTACGAGAAGAAAAGTTTGCTATTTTACAAAGTTTTTAAAAATATCATCAACCTCAGCGAACTTAAATGTTATTGGGTCGTTATGAAAGTAAGAGGGTAGCAATCTCCCCCTTAAATAAGCCCCACAGGTCCTCGTCTAATTATAGTAGACAAGTTCCTGCCTTCCCTGAAGACTATTTCTTCCCGCAAAATCAAATGTTCCTCAACGCTGGATTCGTTTTGTAAACAAAGCCGGAAGGTGAATGTTTGAGAGACTAAGGACCCCAGATGAAAAGATTCTGTGAAGTTTATTAACCCTACATAAGATTACGAGAGAGAGAGAGAGAGAGAGAGAGAGAGAGAGAGATGTATATGTGCATGTGAACAAAACCTTGGAACGATTTTGAATACCAGAATAAGAAAGGGCTCGTTAATGGAAGTGGGAGACGAAGAAGAAAGAGACCCTCATTTTGGTCGAGAAGACTGCAGAAGTTTGTTGCTGATGGCGAAAGAAAAAATAGAATATGAGGCTATTCTCTTCTTTAACTATTATGCATGAAAAGCATGAGAGAGAGAGAGAGAGAGAGAGAGAGAGAGAGAGTTTTAAACAAAATGGTAATATTATTTCTCCTTTTTCCTGAAATGACAAATCTGAAGATACAGTGACTTGAATAATATTCCAATTTATTCTACCGATTTAGTATTTCATATATTCCTCACAAGATGAACCCAGAAATAGATAAAATAAAGTTAACTGCTCTCCTATTACACGAGGGGGTCCTTTCACCTCAATCAATAGGGTAAGTATCCCTTGAGAAAAGGTAAGGAGTTAACTGAACTGAGACCTTGCTGACATCTTCAAGTAAGAGGAAAGAAGTGTGTCCTCTTCAAGTAAGAGTACAAAGTTTTAGACCATGTAAATAAGGGGATAATGTTCTTACTTCTTAAGAGGGATTGTCATAATTTTATCTTCTTAAGCGAAAGGCCCAAACTCTTTCCTCTGTAACTGAGGGTGTAAAATTCTTACACCATTGTGACACAGCTGTTGGGATCAGAGGATTCCCAGCTGATGGGATTGAAGTTTTGTTAAGTAGTAGGTTTGGAGATTTGTCAGCTGATAACCTTGGAGGTTTGCCAGCTAATGGGATTATAAGTTTGTCAGCTGATGGGTTTAGAGAGAGAGGTCATCTGATATGATAAGAGTTTTACCTTCTGATGGGATTAGGTATCTGATTTGGGTTTACCAGAAAAATTGTCCGTAGGTTTGTCAGCTGATGTGCTTAGAATTTTACTAGCTGGGTGGCATTAGAGATTTTCCAGCTGATAGGGTCAGAAGTTTGCCAGCTGATGGATTCATAAAAATTAAAGGAATGTCATATGATGAGAATAGAGACTTGCCAGCTCATCAAATTAGAGGTTTGCCGACTGAGGAAACTAGATGGATCAAAGTTGAAGGTATTAGAAGCCTGTCTGTTTAGGGGTTAGAAGTTTACCAGATAATGGATACATTCAAAAAAAAAAAAAAAAAAAAAATTATGTACGGACATTTCCAGTCTTTCCATATGGGATCAATTGAAGTGATTTTTCATATAAATTTGTCGAATACATCGAATGTTGAAATTAATGTTTAAAAATTAAGGGCATCACCTTTAGCACCATTTTAGTGATCTATGTTTTAATCTACACATTTTGTTACTTTTTTCTTTCTCTCAACTACGTTCTTATCACAAACATTATATAACAGATTTTCCTTTTTTGATTCGTTAACATATTTTGTTATCAGAAAGTGGAAGAGATTAACACACTCGTTTCCTGTGTACTTACGTAGCATAGCTCTTAACACAAAACAGTTTAAACCTTCTAATAATCCTGTTTGTAACTTTCACTCACAACAACTTGTAAATAAACAAACGTAACCTCTTCCAACAGTAACTGAAAGCTTCAGCCATATAAATGAGGAAACAAACCAATTCTGGATTCGAACCCATAAAAGGAGGGTCTTTTATTTATTCTTGATAACCTGCATTGGTAAAAAAGAAAAAAAAAACTGGGGTTAATAAACTAAAAATATGTTTGTGAATGGGATTTCCAGTAAAATTGCGCATGCAATATGTTCCAAACCTTGTACACTTCTATTAACTTTTTAATATATACAGTATATATATATATATATATATATATATATTGGGGAATGAACTAAAAGCAATGGATTGTTTTATCGACAGAATTCTACAAAATCCCAATTTCCTTACCTGCAAACAACTTATGATTGCTGCATCCTTTAGATTAGGATACTGACTTTCCATTTCTTATCTTTTTATCTCGTGTCCTTATCAGCTCAATTTCCTGAGGAATTTATGTATATATATATATATATATATATATTTATATATATGTTAATATATATATTATATTATATATATATATTTATATATACATATATATATATATATATATACACTGTATATATATGTATATATAAATATATATATATATAATATAGAGTGTATATATATATACATACATATGTGTGTGTACATGCCTTTTTTGTGTGCAAGCATTGAGCAACCGCTCATAATGTAAAGACTGACATTGAATCTGGAAGACAGTGTCTTTGCATATGAGAGAGAGAGAGAGAGAGAGAGAGAGAGAGAGAGAGAGAGCTTAATGTTACCTCCTTTCCATAATTGGTCTGAGGAGACACTTCATGTTACTTTTTCTTCAAGGGGATCTGTAGTAATTAGGAGGAGAGCCGTCCTAAAGGTATCATACTTAATATACAGAAACCTCCCCCTCCGTTTCCCTTTCCCTCACTCCCTCTCACTTCGTTCTTGACTCCCTTAATTTGTTCACTCATATACCACTTCACAGTTTTGTCCATTTCTTCAAATTCATTTATCATCCAAAATGCTTCAATCATCCATCCAGTGTTGTAGCTTAGCTAATAATAATAAAAATAATACCAACAACAACAAAAACAACAACAATAATAATAATAATAATAATAATAATAATAATAATTGTAATAATAATAACAATAATAATGAATTAAATGCCTCCTTCATAAGTTGGAACTGACAAAAAACAAGTCTCCATAACAGGTAAGTCAGCTTAATTATTAACTCGAACAAGTAAATCTCTCCAGTCTTCTCCAAAACCAAAAGGATCTAAATAAATTGTACCATGAAAGAATAAATGGATCATACAAATTGACGTCCATAAAGACTGGAAGGATTCTACGTTCTCTGGACGATATTGTAATGCGTAAACATAAAACATTATAAATGCATCAAAAATTCCACTTTTGCTTCCTAGCATTTCAATGAACATATTCGGAGGACATGCATCTGAGTTAATTAAAAGTCAAAAGATTAGATGTAATCTTGGAACGGAACACGAAGATTGTTTTCAAAGGCTGGAATTCTTAAGAAGGGGAAAAAAGTTGATGATATATAAGCTATAAAGGATATATGAGTCTCAGACGTGAGGTTTAGGTAACCAGGGGTTTTGGTGGGTTGAAAGAAATAATTTCCTGATGCTGAGTAAGACACAAGAACACTTTCGAAACTCCAAATCTCCTTCCAGGTACTGATTGCAAGTTCTTTCTCTGGTACCCTTTACTATTCCAGTACCTCAATGCCCCTTAAAACCTTCCCATAAGTATTTCCTACGACTAGATTACTCAAACATCCGTCAAAATCCCTTTCCAGGTACACGATTCCAGGAACCTGACGACCATCAGAACCATTTTCCAAAATTCAACAGCAAATCCAGTACCGTTAAGATTTGAATTAAAGCTGAATTAAGACTTTCATCTATTCACCTCAACAATCTCGCTCCACAAAATAAAATAGAAAAAGTTTTTTCATTCGTTTAATTTGGTTATATATATATATATATATATATATACACACACACACACACACATATATATATATATATATACATATTATATATCTATATCTATATATATAGTTATATGTTATATGTATATGCATATATATATATATATATATCTATATATATAGTTATATGTATATGCATATAATATATATATATATATGTATGTATTTATATAAGATTGGAGGAATATTTCCTAGTTTCCATGCTTGTGGGGCCTTTCTTTAGTTGGCTGTCTTTCGGAACATTTTTCTCAAAGCGTAGGGTTATCTCTTCTTCTTGTTCTACAATCTCTCTTGGATGAATATCATCTGATCCTGGGGCCTTAGACCTACTGAGTCCTTTTATTTTCTTACTGACATCACCCACTGTAAAAGGGCTTCTATCTAATGGTTGTGGGCCTCCATATTTGATAGCTAGTCCAGGGAATGTTGTTGATTCTTCCCTAGTGAATACAGTTGTGAAATATACAATCATCAGTTCGGCTTTTTCTAAATCATTGGTTACAAGATTACTCTCCGAGTCTCTTCACTGGCTAATGTTGTTTTTGATTGGTTTTCAACAGTTTACAAAAGCAAAAAATTCTTTTGGGTTTTCTTTAATATCTGAAGCCACTCTTTTTTCTTCAATGATCTTGGCTTTTCTAACTAGTTTACCCACATTTCTGCTAGAAGTATTAATAACCACGAAAAACATCTGAACTCTTGACAGAGAGAGAGAGAGAGAGAGAGAGAGAGAGAGAGAGAGAGAGAGAGGGGGGGGGGTAATTCAAAGTACCCCCATCCCCTGTCTCTTAACAGGACACCAGGTGGGTAGACCTCACGTTTTTAATTATGGCAGTTTGAGTGCCTTCACAGTGACAAGCCATTAACAACACTTTCTGATGATGCCATTTCTCAGATGGGAAATCCAATGAATTTCAGTTTTTCTTTATTCTTTTTGGTATTTTATTTTTTTCTGCATTTTGTAGAACGAATTAATTCCATAGTAAGAATCATCAATCAGGCCTCCATATTTCCAACTTAATGAAGAGAAAGGAGAAATCAACCAAGTATTTTTCTCAAGTGGCTTTGCAAGTTTAGAGTTTCAAATCTAATGAAGAATATAAATATCCAATCTTGACAAAATAAAAAAAAAACTTGATTCTAGGAAATATGTCTTGATAATGTATGTTCCAGTTATAAGTACTTTGGTTTTAATTCTTTCTCTTTTTGTATTTTATATATGATTTGAATGTTATTGCTGTTCTTGGTGCTTTTTTTATTTTAATTGTTCTTTACTTCTTTTGTAATTTATCTATCACCTTTCCTCACTGGGCTATTTTTCCCTATTGGGCCCTTGTACTTATAAAATCCTGCTTTTCCAACCAACTAATAATAATAATACTAATAATAATAACAATAATAATAATAATAATAATAATAATAATAATAATAAATAAATGAATTAAAGGCTTCCTTCATAAGTTGAAAAGGATAAAGAAACCAAAGTCTCCATAACATGTAAATCCTCTTAATCCCTTCATAAATACGAAAAAATAAATCCCCCAAGTCCTCTTAAAATCCCAAAAGGATTCAAAATAGATTATACCACTAACGCATAAAGAACCATCTAAATTGATGTCCATAAAGACTGGAAGGATTCTGGGTTCTCTGGAGGATACTGTGATGTAAACATAAAATATTTATGAATTTATTAAGAAAGTCCACTTTTGCTTCCTGGCATTTGAACGTGCATAGTCGGAAGACTTAGACTTGCGTTAAAAGACACAAGATTGAATGTAAGACCAATTTAATCTTGGAACAGAACATTTAAAGAATGGTTCTAAAAGGTGGACTTCTTAAGAAGGGGAAAAATAATTAAGGATATATAAGTTTTAGGTGTGAGGTTTAACTAACCAGGGGTTTTGGTGGGTTGAAAGGACTCAGAACGAACCTCAGAACAAATTTCCTGATGCTGAGTGAGACTCAAGAACTCTTTTGAATCTCCAAATCTCTTTCCAGGTACTGATTACAATTCCAGTACTCTGACGAACCTCAAAATCCCTTTCTCAGGTACCCACTACGACTCCAGTACCCTGATGTCCCTTAAAACCATTACACAATTCCAGTACTCTGACCCAAGGATTTACTACGACTAAATTACTCAAACATCCGTCAAAATCACTTTCCAGGTACTTGCTTCGATTCCAGTAACCTGACAACCATCAAAAACATTTCCCAGGATTCAACAACGACTCCACCAAGACTCTCAAAATATTTCCAGGCACTAACTACGATTCCAGAACTAGGTCAGCCTCCACAAGGCTTTTGGTTCCTCAAGGGAAATCTTAGACTTGAATTAAAGCCGTATTAAGACCTCCATCTCTGCTCCGGAAAATAGAACAGAGAACATTTTTCATTCGTTTAATTTGGTTTTATATATATATATATATATATATATATATAAAAACAAATTAAACGAATGAAAAACATATTCAATGGCATAAATAGATCATCAATAGTTCGTTATCATAGAAAAAAATAATAAAAATTTCAATTAAGCGTTATACAATGAATTAAGAAAACGGAGAAGCATAACTCAATGAATGTAAGTTGAATTGATATACAGTATTTTAGTGTGACACTGTGCTGGGTTTTTCTTGACAAAATATTACATGCAAAAAAGGAATTTATATACACACATTTATATATATATATTTATATAAATATATATATATATATATATATATATATATACATATATATACACACACACACACACATATATATATATATATATATATATATATATATATATATATACATATATATATATGTGTGTGTGTGTGTGTTATTATAGGAAAAGAAGTGATAAGGTCACTATGAGTAGTTCAAGGTGGTCGAATCCTGTAGTTAAAATGAATATATTATGTTCGAATAGAAGGGAAGTTTGGGAGTAGGAGATGAGAAAGATGAAGAAAACCGATGCTTTGGTAGTTTTCTTGAAGGTGGCCTTTCTATAGACAAAAGTAAAAAAATGATATTTTTACACGATTTTCTCTCTTTAATTTGTTGCTTCGAGATGGTAGGTGACGTTCTAAAGTAGGATTTAATGGTCAGACTCTACCCTCTCTCATATTGACAATAATTCTACATAAAGGCTTCGCCATATCTATCTTCCAGTCTAGCTATGATTTTCTAAAATCCTATATCAGTACATGTGTGTGTGTGTGTGTGTGTGTGTGTGTATGAAAACAAATACACAGCAAACTTCATTTTGGCAATCCTTTCCTTATTCATAAAGAAGTCGATCTATTTGGATTGCTTTATCTGTTTCTATATCAGAAAATGAAAAATTTGATCTCTCTCTCTCTCTCTCTCTCTCTCTCTCTCTCTCTCTCTCTCTCTGCTTAGATCATCTCATCTCAAGCAGACAGATGCTGAATGACCTCTGACCCCTGATGATGTCAAATGGGAAAGGTCACTCAAAGTTCCCAGGCCTTTCCATCTTCTATGAAGACCTTTAAAATCTGAATGTCAGACTGCTGTTCCAAGTGAATCCATGAATCTATTTCCATTTGTCTATTGTATTATCCTAAATAATAATGATAATTATTGGTATACAGAGTGAAAAACCTATACTGGAATATTGGATTTCTTATCTATATTGTTTGAATAAAAACATAAAGAATCCTTGATCATATCTTCAAGTTGACATCGACATTATCCTGTAATGGAAGATGGAATTTAGAAATAAATTATAAATTTTACCTCGAGAGATATATGAAGTCTTTCGTATTTCAATTCAGGAATTGTGCAAATGCAAAGGTCGTTTTGGGTAGAAACATCTTTTTGACTTTGGCTTTGGTGTCCAGGAATATTGAAAGTTGAGGAATAGTGCTCAAAACAGTTTTGTTACTTTGTAACAGACGACAGAAACAGGAATGATAATTATAGTAGTAGTAGTAGTAGTAGTAGTAGTAGTAGTAGTAGTAGTAGTAGTATGAATATCATTTCATATTGTAGGTAAATTTTTTTCTGAAGAAGCCGAACGACTTAAAACACTAAACGGTATTAAATGAGGAAAACTGCATTTTGAAAACATAAAAGAGGAAAGTAGCGGGACTGTATTCTACCAAAGATCAGCCCAAGACAGACATCAACAGATGACCTGAATTCCACCAAACAATAACAATGAAGTTATTCCTGAATCGACCACCCACTGAAATGCTGATTCATCATTCGAAATATCTCATCAAATTAACCTAATTAACCTTCAGAGATTTTCACTTTCCGCTTGACTGGAATTGATTGGAATGGAATTGAAATGGAATTTTTAGGAATAGGAATATGGAGGGACTGAACATATTGGAATCTCTGAGCAAGAATGTATTAAGGTTACCGAGTTCCTCTTAACATATCTTGTGTCATAACATAGTCTCTCTTAACATTTCCTAAAACTTTTCAAATTCAATTATTCAATTGGTCTTTGATTTCATAGATATTTGGGCAATAATAATTGAAGATTAAACAGAGAGATTTTGGAGCTGTATAATAATAGGGTTTATGCTGATAGTAGGTTTAAAGGTCCATCGTGAGCAACAAGAGCAAGAATCACACAAATTATATCAAGTGATTGGGGTCTGAGCCCCCTTTCCACCCATGGTATGACCAGGGGGCATCACGAAGTAACTGTTGATGACCCAGCAGAGAAACCTAGCCTAACCCTAAGGGAATTTATATATAGGAATCAATGAACAAGAATGTATTGGGTTATCAAGTTCGTCATAATATATCCTCATAATATATCATAGATATTTCTGCAATAATAATTGAATCAAAGATAATGGTTAAACAAAGAGATATTTCAAGGTCACTTTCCATCACAATTTCTCACCCATCTTCAATTACTATTGAAGTGATAAAGGTTGAAAGGTGCCTTGAGAGTGGAAGAGGTTAGCAGCCTGTTGCAAGTTATCCTAGAGACCCTAGGTAGGAACATGTGATCAAGGTCTTAGCTCCCTTTCACCCAAGGAATGACCAGGGGCCTCAGGAAGTCACTGTTGAAGACCCAACATAAATCAACATGATTTATAAACTGGAAGTAGAGAATGAAGCCATAAAAAAAAGGCTGGAAGAGAACATAATTTTTGAGCGTTGAATGGAAAGGGACATTAGTCATTAGTAATCCAGGAGGCCTCTTTAAAAGGCCTCTTCAAAAGGTCTTTTTAAAATAGTGGCATCAGTGACCCAGAGAGTGAGAGGCCACTCAAGAAGCTAGAATCACATCATGAATAATACACCATCTATGTTATGGTAAGTAGCTCTTCTAGGAGGACACTCCAAAATCAAACCATTGTACTCTAGTCACGGGTAGTGCCATAGCCTCTGCACCATGGTCTTTCACTGTATTCGGTTAGAGTTCTCTTGTTTGAGGGCACACTATTCTATCTAATTTCTTTTCCTCTTGTTTTGTTAAATTTTTATAGTTTATACTGGAAATATTTATTTTAATGTTGTTGCTGTTCTTAAATTATTTTATTTTTCCTTATTTCCTTCCTCACTGGCCTATTTTCCCTGTAGGGGCCCCTGGGCTTATAGCTTTCTGCTTATCCAACTAGGGTTGTAGCTTAGCGAGTAATAATAATAATAATAAATAAAGGGAAATTCAGGAAGTGAAGTGAGGAAGGTGGCGTTTTGGGAGTGATATCGTTCAACAGCTCCGAAAGTAATAGATTTGCATTTCAATGTTTTGTTTAATGAGTGTCGTAAATCTCCGATGGTTTCTTCTCAGTATTATCATTAAAATCAGTCTCATTTTATACGGTAAGCAAAGCAATTGAAGTAAAAAATGAGCTTCAATAACCACCAATGACTTAGCCAACACGTAATCGCAGTTAGAAAGAGTTCTCTGGTGAATGAAAATAATTCTTTTCTTTTTCTTTGAGGTGAGATTACTCTCAAAAGAAAAAAAAAGTGAAAGCTGATTCGAGAAAGAATTGTTATAGATTCTTCGCTGTTTTTGAGAGAAACTTCTCAGAACTTTAACTTAGAATATTCCCGGATCTCATTCCAGTTCCTGACGACGGGATTCATTGCTATTTGTGCAACGTTTCCAAATCTGTGTAATGTTTATAAACATCTGGAAATGTTATTAGAAGATGATGAAGGCTGAAGGTGAGTGTCATCTCTCCTCCTTCTTCTTCTTTCCATTTATGTTGAGAGACGAGGCCAGGATGGTCTCTGAGGGGTTCAGGATTTGATTAGGATAAGGAGGATGAGAATACCTAAGGATAAAGGATGGAGGTTTGTGAAGGATTTGCGGGGGAAGAACTTGTGAAATAGTATTTCAAAAATGGTCTCTTTCTGAAGTAGGATTTCAATAAGGAGATGTATGTTTCAGGAGAGAGAGAGAGAGAGAGAGAGAGAGAGAGAGAGAGAGAGAGAGAGAGAGCTAACAAAATCCCTTCTAATCCAGTCTTCGAGGGAGGCATAAACCAGTGATTGATGGTCGGAACTATGACTTAGAGATGACCTTTCTTATAATTCCTTTTTCTGCTTCTCGCACCTATTTCCTCTCCTTTCTTTACATAAAGGGGTAGGGTATTCTTCCCCCCACTTCCCCTAACATCACTCAACTGAACAAGGGTCTTTGTTATTCTCTATAGAAGACAAAATCTATTGATATTCCGAAGTAAGACTGATGGAGGAATCCAGAAGTGGGAGTCAGCTTAACCTCTTTTCTTTTGTTTGCTTCATTTTCGTATAATTCGGTTTTATTCTAAAGAAGTTACCTCTGGATTTTGATAATTCCCGAATGTCTTACCAAAACTTTTTGTGTGTGTGTATATATATATATATATATATATATATATATTGTTAAAATATCCTCAAAATGATTCAGCCTGAGAGAGAGAGAGAGAGAGAGAGAGAGAGAGAGAGAGAGAGAGACCAATGATAGATGGTCGGAGCTCTAATTTACAGAAGACTGATGGAGGAATCCGGAAGTTGGAGTCAGCTTAACCTCTTTCCTTTGGTTTGTTTTACTTTTCCTATAATTTTGTTTTATTCTAACGAATTCTTACCAACACTTTTTGTATATATATTTTTGTAAAAAATTCTCAAAATAATTCAATAGACTTATTCAAGACTTGAACCATCTTTTTTATGAGATTATTTCAAACTAGGAAAGATTATGAGGTGAAATATGGAAAGGTGGAAAACATGACAAACTAGATTTATCATTCAATACTGTGTGTAATTTAAAATGTTTTATCATCTAAAGGGAATAATTTGCTTTGTGATTTAAAGGAATAAATGTACTTAATGATTTGATGAATTTTCAAGTTTTTCATGATTTGAGGCGTTTTAATGTATTCATGATTGAAGCTGGTTAAATATTGTATACTATTTAAAGGGATATGGTGTATATTACAATATAAATAATTCAAAGTTAGTGGATTAATAGATTTTTAATTTAATGGAGCTGATAGGTTTTACTATTACAAGATAGAAGTTTTACCATTTAACAAGACCAGATATAGTTTACCCTTCCTTTGAAAATCATCTATTTGTTTTATTAAAAGAGATTTATGTCATTGAAGGGATCAGCAGAAGGACAATTCCAGTGAAGCTTCAGAGACTTTCCCCAAAGAAGAGAATCGCTTCTTTCCAGTTCTTAAACGAGGAGAGGAGAAAGATAAGGAGGAAAGACCTGTAGCTCACTCACTCTCTCTCTCTCTCTCTCTCTCTCTCTCTCTCTCTCTCTCTCTCTCTCTCAACAGTTTAGCAGGGATATGAGGGGTGCCTTGAAATTCATCATTCCATTTTATTGGATAAAATTCCTTTCCATTCAAAGATACTTTAAGTGGATGTACTGAGGTAAGTATTGTACCATCATATAGATAAAAGAAATGTATTATCTCCTACGAAGATGGAAAAGTATTTAAAAAAGTAAAACTTTCATATACAGTACTTATAATTCCTCGCTTAATCATATGGTCACATTTCCCCTCATCATCAGAAACTCCTCAACTTGTGAAAACTTAAAAATTAATTTTGTCTTTTCAGTATCTACAAAGTTTGTGAGAAATGATCCTGGAATTGCGAGTTCAACGTTTAAGTCAGGTCAAAGGAAATAGAAGAATCGAGAGAAATATCATTCGTGTGAAACTAAGTTTGCTGATTTAGCTCAGCAGAAGAACTTTATTAATGCGACTCAGTTATACGGTTTCTTTGAATTGAGGTAAAGAAATTTCTAAATGTACTAAATATCTGTTTATATTTTTATTCCGAGGAAGGTTTCTCTTCCAGCTCTCCTTCGGAGTCCAACGTTCCCTTCAAAGAACTGTTTTATATTGATTGAAGAATTGTCTATGCATATATGATAATAGTTACTTATCAATGTCTTTTGTGTAGCGTTGTTTGTTCGTTGAGCTGTGTGCATATTCATCAATTATTATTCACAGATCTTTTCTTAGCTTTCGTTTAAATCGGTACTCGTTTAATTAGGGATGAAACATTTAAATAATTCTACCGTTCAAAATGTGAGCACACATTACCAGCAGGAATAATTCTTCTTACTTTACTAATTACCTTAAAAATCTCACAATTTTTTACTGGAATCATCCTATTGTATATATCAGAAGTGAATCACCCTTCACCTACACTATGTATTTGGTCCTTTTTGGCACACAGGTTAATTATTGTCTCAGAATTTATCATCTGATTAGGAGGACAAGATGGCCCTTAGGCTGCAGTGTTACTGACTCGCTTGATGGATTAAGTGTCGCTTGTGGTACAGAGGAGGAGAATTATTTACGAGATAGAGAGAGAGAGAGAGATTACATGTATCCTCTCATAGCACGGAGAGGTCGTGCATATTTGACCCTTCAACGTTCAACATCAAAGAGTCTCCAACATTCTCTGTAATTTCTACGATCGTTTGAGACCGCCCTTTTGTTCTTTGGTTTTCCTTCCTCACAGGAAAGGGAGGAGAGAAGGAGGAGAAGTAGGAGGAAGGAAGAGAGAGGATATATGGGTATGTGAAACCCAGAAGATACTTTGAATAAGAAAGAAGGACAATGTAAAAGAAGAAAACCAGTATATCTTTGATAAAGGGGACCACTTCTGTGGACGGCCTACCTCGCAAACAAGAAACTAATTAGTTTTCAAAATTCCTGGTTATTGTTGTATTAAATGTAAACTAAATAACTTTGAGAGATATATAGAAAGGTCAATTCGAGAAAGATGGACATATATTTCGAATCATATAAATCAGTTCCAGAGTATTAAGTGTTCTGAATGGAAGGTGATAATGGGGAGAAATTTCAGATTGGTAAAAAAAAAAAAAATTTCTTTGGCCTCTTGTTCATTAAAGTATTTAAGGACCATTGTAATCAATAATCAAATAATAAACAAACCTTAATATCAGATTAATTAACGTGTTATAGAATGAAATGTTTCAAGCTGTTGTAACTTCCCCAGAGGCAACAACATGCAAGGTTCCTTCCTTACATCCCTCACCTATCCTTCCCCCTTTCCTAAAGCATTGAGGACGAAGGCCTCAATAATAGATGTCATTTTCAGGGATGAAATGGAGGAATTTCGACCATCTGAATAATTGACTCCTTCATTAAGTGGGTTTAGTGTTGGCATGACTATTTCGGTGTTGCTTTTATAATGAAGAAAAAGACCTCCAATGCCGGAGACGGGTTCTCGTTTTTAACATGGAATTAGTACCTGAAGGGGAGGGTCTGGAATACTGGAACAATTAACAAAGGAGATTAGATCACGTTACTTTTGGTCAGGTAAGAATCCACGAAGACATTGTACCTTTTAGTTCCTAAGGGACATCACAGTCTTGGATGAATATCATGTTTTGAGAGAGAGAGAGAGAGAGAGAGAGAGAGAGAGAGAGAGAGAGAGAGAGAGATTGATTTAAAGTTTTCAGGCATCCTGACATCTAAGGTCATTGACGCCGAGAGAGAGAGAGAGAGAGAGAGAGAGAGAGAGAGAGAGAGAGAGTTGATTGATTTAAAGTTTTCAGGCATCCTGACATCTAAGGTCATTGACGCCGAGAGAGAGAGAGAGAGAGAGAGAGAGAGAGAGAGAGAGAGAGAGAGATTTCAACGAGTTGGTAGTATTTTGTTTTCATTTTCCTAAAATGAAAACCAAATCTGAAGATATAAGTGACTTGAATAATATTCTAATTAATTCTACCTATTTAGTTTCTTATAGATTCCTTATAAGATGATCCGGAAATAGATAAAATTAAGTTTTCTGCTCTCCTATTACACGCGAGAGTTCTTTTACCTCAATCGATAGGGGCAAATATCCTTTAAGAAAAGGTGAAGAGTAAACTGAACTGAGACCTTGTTTACATCTCTAAGTAAGAGGACAGAATCGTGTCCTCTTCAAGTAAGAGTACAATGTTTTAGCCTACGTAATTAAGAGGCTAATTTTCTTACTTCTTGAGAGAGATTGTCATAATCTTATCTTCTTAAGCGGAAGGCCCAAACTCTTTCCTCTGTAATTGAAGTTGCAAACGACTTACACCATTGTGAGACAGCTGTTGTGATCAGAGGATTGCCAGCTGATGGGATTAAAGTTTTGCTAAGTAATGGGTTTGGAAACTCGTCAGCTGTTAGGTTTGGAGTTTTACCAGCTGATGGGATTATAAGTCTGTCAGCTGAGGGCTTTAAAGGTAGATCAGCTGATATGATAAAAGGTTTGCTTTCTGATGGGATTAGGTATCTGAATTGGGGTTTACTAGCAAATGGGTTCGGAGTTTCATCAGCTGATGGGATTAGAGGTTTACCAGCTTATGGGTATAAAGTTTTGCCATCTGATGGGCTTGCAAGTTTACTAGCTAATAGGATTAGATGTTTTCCAACTGATGGGATCAGAAGTTTGCCAGCTGAGAGAGATTAGAGCCTTGCCAGCTTGTCTGCTTATGGGTTTAGAGGTTTACCAGTTAATGGATGGATGCGTTCCAAAAAACCTAAATTATCCCGACTAATGCTTGTACAGACATTTTCGGTCTTTCCATGCGAGATCGATTGATTTTAGATAACAAAACTGTAATCGACTACCTCAATGAGGTGTACAAAATTTGTTGATATTAATGTGCCAATTTTGAGGTCATCACCCTTACCACCATTTTTAGTGATATATGTCTCAATTTAAAAAAAAATTCTTAATTTTTTTCTCTAAACTACGGTCTTATCACAAAAATTATAATACCGAGTTTCCCAAATCTTTCTTAATCGTCTAAACTACCCAGATGTCATTTTTGCTGACGAGTAATTTGTAAACAGAACATATTTCAACAGTAAATCATAATAGGCTAATAAACTGAAAGTATTTTTTTGAATGTGATTTCCAGTAGATTTATATGTACGAAAACGCTTATAAATAGCACATGAGATATTAATCAATTAACAAGTTCAAATATACAATTAACAAGTTGATCAACAATTAACAAATTAACAGGTCCAATTAACAAGCTGGTAATATCTCCAAGGATGTTGCTTGCGTTGGGCAGAGCCGCACACTGCATTGCCAAAGGCAATCGTGATGTGTCTAAGAATTAACCTACTATTAAATTTTTTATTAGAATTTTTGTACTATGCCGCCTCTAATTTCTCAGTCTACCTTAATTTATGTAGATCTTTCCCTCAGCAAACCTTGAATCTGGAAAGAGAATAAATGAAGAACGTCTCTCTTCTGAACGGGATTGGAACGCATACTGGTTTAGAGGATCTCTTAGTAACATGGTAGAAAAATACTTTTCAAGTAATGATAAATAATCTTAGGTTACAAAAGAAGATTTTTCAGATGAAGAAACAGACAATTTTTTCATTTTTACTAATGAAGGAAAATTTCGTTTTTCAGAACATCCTGAGAAACAGGACAACTTCCTTCCTTGGCCAATTTTGTGCCACCATTCACATGATAACTCCATTTGGTTCCACCATCATTTTAGGAGTGTTTCTCTTTTTTGGTTCACTTTACAGTAGAATTTTTCTTTTCTTTTTCTTAGGAGGGATTTTTCATCAGTCATTATTTTTTTTCCTTACAAACACATGTATTGTTTTAAAAGACGTGTATCATGAAATGCGATAATGGTGTTGACTGTACTCCACGCACAATCATTATTATACAGAAACACACATAGACACTCACACTCAGCCAAAATATGGAATAGATAAATTTAATATATATATATATATATATATATATATATATATATATATATATATATATATATATATACACGTGTATGTATATATATATATATATATATATATATATATATATATATATATATATATATATATGTGTGTGTGTGTGTGTGTATATATATATATATATATATATATATATATATATATATATATATATATATATATATATATATATATATATTAAATTTATCTATTCCATATTTTGGCTGACTAAAACAACAGGCAAGAATTCTACAGAACTTTTGATTGCTGCATCATTCGAATTATGATACTGACTTTCCTTTCCTTTTCTTCTCATCTCGTATCCTTATCATTTAATTTCCTGACGAATTTCGTTAACTATTTCCCAAACGTTGGTTTATCTCGGAAGGATTTTCCCTTTGATGTTCCGACGAAATCCCCCAACGTTCCAAAACATTTCATTCTAAACTTAGACTTGAATTTCCTCTCTGATAAACTGTTTCTGATTTAATAATCAATTTGAGTATTACAGAATATCTCAGTTGTTTAAAGGAATTACTATATACGAGATATGAGTGGTAGAGAGAGAGAGAGAGAGAGAGAGAGAGAGAGAGAGAGAGAGAGAGAGAGAGAGAGAGAGAGAGAGAAGCTTACCAGGCAAAAATAAAAATCAATTACTTAACTTTCTTCTATTACCGAAAACAACTGAGATAACAATGTAATTCCAATGAACCAGATCTGATACTAAACTAACTTCCATATTTGTTATATATTGTTGTATTAGGATCTATTCAGTTCTATTAACGAAATGTTACTGAAACTATAAAGGTGACATCAATAGTGATAGATTTACCCTCGAGGAGCATTTTGTCTTCATAACTCATCCCATCTTCAGGTGTTAGCGTCAAGATGAAAGGCTTTATTTGGACGTCTTCATGAGACAAAACATTATCTATACATTTTTATTGGGACTCTAATGTAAAAGTATATACATACACACACACACACACATATACATATATATACATACATATATATATATATATATATATATATATATATATATATATATATATATATATACCGGATGTATGCATGTGTGTAAACCTATATGTATTTCCATATACTACATCCCCTTGATGAAGGCAAGCAGCACCAAAAGAGTCATACCATCATATATATAATTTTTCTGTGCTCATGAATGAGGTTGAGAGCACCACACTTTTCTTTCTGGTGTAATCCAATTATTATCCATTCACAGTTCAATGGACTAATGAGGGAATGTTTGAAAATGACCACAATATTTTTATCCAATCTTTTAATTCTATAATTCAATTCAAACTTCCTATGTATTAGGCTGGAAATGGAAGGTTGTTAAAAGGGAGGAGGCAAGGAAAAGGTGGGCGGAATATTTTGAAAGTTTGCTGAATGTTGAGGATGATAGGGGGGCAGATATAATTGCTGTTCCAGGTGTTGAGGTGCCAGTGATGGGAGATGAGAATGAGAGAGAGATTACAATAGAGGAAGTGAGGAGAGCACTAGATGAAACGAGAGTAGGAAAAGCATCTGGTATGGATGGTGTGAAAGCTGAGATGTTGAAGGAAGGGGGTGTGACTGTACTTGAGTGGTTGGTGAGATTGTTTAATGTGTGTTTTGTGTTGTCAATGGGTCTGTGCATGTATTGTACCACTATATAAGGGTAAGGGAGATGTGCATGAGTGTTGTAATTCAAGAGGTATTAGTTTGTTGAGTGTAGTTGGAAAAGTGTATGGTAGAGTACTGATTAATAGGATTAAGGATAAAACAGAGAATGCAATCTTGGAAGTACAGGGTGGTTTTAGAAGAGGTAGGGGTTGTATGAATCAGATTTTTACAGTTAGGCAGATATGCGAGAAATATTTAGCAAAAGGTAAGGAGGTGTATGTTGCGTTTATGGATCTGGAGAAAGCATATGATAGAGTTGATAGGGATGCAATGTGGAATGTGATGAGGTTATATGGAGTTGGTGGAAGGTTGTTGCAAGCAGTGAAAACTTTCTACAAAGGTAGTAAAGCATGTGTTAGAATAGGAAATGAAGTGAGCGATTGGTTTCCGGTGAGAGTGGGGCTGAGACAGGGATGTGTGATGTCGCCGTGGTTGTTTAACTTGTATGTTGATGGAGTGGTGAGAGAGGTGAATGCTCGAGTGCTTGGACGAGGATTAAAACTGGTAGGCGAGAATGATCATGAATGGGAGGTAAATCAGTTGTTGTTTGCGGATGATACTGTACTGGTAGCAGACACAGAAGAGAAGCTTGACCGACTAGTGACAGAATTTGGAAGGGTGTGTGAGAGAAGGAAGTTGAGAGTTAATGTGGGCAAGAGTAAGGTTATGAGATGTACGAGAAGGGAAAGTGGTGCAAGGTTGAATGTCATGTTGAATGGAGAGTTACTTGAGGAGGTGGATCAGTTTAAGTACTTGGGGTCTGTTGTTGCAGCAAATGGTGGAGTGGAAGCAGATGTACGTCAGAGAGTCAATGAAGGTTGCAAAGTGTTGGGGGCAGTTAAGGGAGTAGTAAAAAATAGAGGGTTGGGCATGAATTTAAAGAGAGTTCTATATGAGAAAGTGATTGTACCAACTGTGATGTATGGATCGGAGTTGTGGGGAATGAAAGTGATGGAGAGACAGAAATTGAATGTGTTTGAGATGAAGTGTTTAAGGAGTATGGCTGGTGTATCTCGAGTAGATAGGGTTAGGAACGAAGTGGTGAGGGTGAGAACGGGTGTAAGAAATGAGTTAGCGGCTAGAGTGGATGTGAATGTGTTGAGGTGGTTTGGCCATGTTGAGAGAATGGAAAATGGCTGTCTGCTAAAGAAGGTGATGAATGCAAGAGTTGATGGGAGAAGTACAAGAGGAAGGCCAAGGTTTGGGTGGATGGATGGTGTGAAGAAAGCTCTGGGTGATAGGAGGATAGATGTGAGAGAGGCAAGAGAGCGTGCTAGAAATAGGAATGAATGGCGAGCGATTGTGACGCAGTTCCGGTAGGCCCTGCTGCTTCCTCCGGTGCCTTAGATGACCGCGGAGGTAGCAGCAGTAGGGGATTCAGCAGTATGAAGCTTTATCTGTGGTGGAAAATGTGGGAGGTTGGGCTGTGGCACCTTAGCAGTACCAGCTGAACTCGGCCGAGTCCCTGGTTAGGCTGAAGGAACGTAGAGAGTAGAGGTCCCCTTTTTTGTTTTGTTTCTTTGTTGATGTCGGCTACCCCCCAAAATTGGGGGAAGTGCCTTTGGTATATGGATGGATGGATAATGTATCAATAAACATCTATGGTTGTGATACCATAGAGGGACGAGTTTTCAAAGTACTTCAACATATAAAGAAAGGATAAATGTCGGAGGACTTGAAGA
Organism: Palaemon carinicauda; assembly: GCF_036898095.1. Classification (NCBI taxonomy): domain Eukaryota; kingdom Metazoa; phylum Arthropoda; class Malacostraca; order Decapoda; family Palaemonidae; genus Palaemon; species Palaemon carinicauda. The sequence goes on along the minus strand of NC_090749.1, from coordinate 98,246,632 downwards.
ATAGATAAAGTGTGGGAAGTTTCCTAAAGAAATCATGATGAGGAGGAAAGGTAAAAAGGAGGTGTCAGGGTGATATGGACTGGAAATTATTCATAGGAGAAATAAAAGAAACGTTGAAATGGAAATGGAAGACTCAATGCTCAGGTAGAGGTTCGTCAGGATAGTATCCTTTGCTCACCAACAGGATTATTGATAGGAGTGATTAATAGAGTATTTATTAACATTTGTCAAGGGATATTAATTGTCCCTAACTTTATACAGGACACAGGCTTCTGGAAGAGAAGTCAGGGTTCGATAGTTTCACTATGACATCAAAATATCAAAGGCTTTATTAATGTTGATACTGGAGACGATCTTCTCAATACTTGTTGTAAAAAAAGGATTTGTTTAATTTTGACAAATAAAGGAACGGTGTGAATGGTAATTAAGATTGTTTTAATTACTTTTCATCAATTTATTAGTTATAGAAAGGACAGACATTTTCATTTCATTATTTCCAAACCATCAAAGCATGAAAATGCGATGAGTGATTCCTATAGAGTTAAATCGTTTTTTATTTTATTGTTATCTAAAATCTGCTACGCACGATTTCCTATTGGTAACAAAATAAGTAACAGACAAACATACGAACTAGCGAGAACATCACTTGACAACCAATTGAAATATGATAATTACATAAGAAAGAAACTTAGGATCCAAAGACAAATAGAAACTTCTACTAATTAAGAAAATTTCTTGAAAAAAAAAATAAAACTTATTTTAGGGAAACGATGGGAAAAACATTAATATAAGAAAGTGAAAATATTACTTAGGCTGAAGACAAGCGACAGAAGAATTGATAAATAAAATAATACTATTTATTCTTCAATTGTATAAATACAGTGATATCCATGCACAGATTATTAATTACAAATAGGAGAGAAAGAGCGAGAGAGAGAGAGAGAGAGAGAGAGAGAGAGAGAGAGAGAGAGAGAGAGAGAGAGAGAGCCCATGTATGCACTTAACATTTCAAAGATGTCTACTTGATTGCCTGTAGTGACAAGCCATTAGCAACACTTTCTAATAATGTCATTTCTATGTTGAGAATGAAAAAGTTCATTATCCATTTTTTTCTCTTTTGAGGATCTTAATCTTTTATGCATAATTAGGGGAATGTTTGTTAATGTTAATTATAAGAATGTCATCTTAAATGTATTTGTTCCTTGTTTCTGTGTTTTTTATGTTATTTTCTGGATACAAATTGTTTGTTTAATTGAAAAAATAAATCCCTGAATATGGCTATAAAATAAGTATAAAAGAGTTATAATATTAAGATTTAAAAACAATAAGGGTTGAGACTTGGAAACTTAAAAAAAGAATATTAAATGAAGAAGAAGAAGAAGAAGAAGAAGAAGAAGAAGAAGAAGAAGAAGAAGAAGAAGAAGAAATAATCTCATCTGCCAAAAATATATTTGCATCCAGGTGGTGTGGACCGGCAGGATATTGAGAGAGAGAAAGAGATTCCATTCCTGACGAGAAGATTATTATAAAAAAAAAAGTCTAAGAATTTTAAGTTTTTCAGTTTTTCCTCATAAATATTTTTAGAAGAAGAAGAAAAAGAAGAAGAAGAAGAGAAAACGCAGTTGATATTCCGTTCTCAGCTGCCAAAAATGTCTTTGCAGGCCGGGAGGTTAATGAGAGACAGAGAGAGCCTTACCTTATTGCCTTATTTTTTTGGGGGTTCCCCCAAGTCCCTCAGTGTGAGACACCTTGTATATCCACCAGAGAGTTGCTAATGCATCTTCCGGTGTATTTTGCATCTTCCAGTCTTGCATGGTCTGGGATGCATCTTAGGTATTTATCGAGCTTATTCTTAAACACATCTACGCTCACTCCTGATATGTTTCTTAGATGAGCTGGCAGCACATTAAATAGTCGCTGCATTATCGATGCTGGTGCGTTGTGGATTAATGTCCTGTGCGCCTTCCTTAGTTTTCCTGGTATATTTTTTGGCACTATTAATCTACCTCGACTTGCTCTTTCTGATATTTTTAGCTCCATGATGTTTTCAGTAATTCCTTCTATTTGCTTCCATGCTTGTATTATCATGTAGCGTTCTCTTCTCCTTTCTAGACTGTATAGTTTTAAAATTTGCAGTCTTTCCCAGTAGTCAAGGTCCTTAATTTCTTCTATTCTAGCAGTATAGGACCTTTGTACACTCTCTATTTGTGCAATATCCTTTTGGTAGTGTGGCTACCATATCACCTTGCAGTACTCGAGTGTACTACGTACATAAGTTTTGTAAAGCATAATCATGTGTTCAGCTTTACTTGTTTTAAAGTGTCTGAATAACATTCCCATTTTTGCTTTACATTTAGCCAACAGTGTTGCTATTTGGTCGTTGCATAACATATTCCTATTTAACATTACACCAAGGTCTTCAATTGCTTCCTTGTTTGTGATTGTCTCGTTATTAGGTCCCTTGTATGCATATACCATTCCTTCTCTATTTCCATAATTCATTGATTCGAATTTATTGGAGTTAAATACCATCCTATTTATCTCCGCCCATTCATATATTTTGTTTAGATCTCTTTGTAGTGAGTTCCTATCTTCATCACAAGTAATTTCTCTACTTATTCTTGTGTCATCGGCGAAACTTCTCACTATGGAGTTTTCAACATCACAGTCTATGTCTGAGATCATAATAACAAACAGCAGTGCAGCTAATACCGTACCTTGTGGCACACCAGATATTACCTGGGCTTCATCTGATTTCTCGTCATTTGCAACCACTATCTGTTTTCAGTTTTGCAGGAATTCTTTTACCCATTTTCCTATCTTTCCCACAATATTATGCTTTCTCATTTTTTTTCTCTAATATATTGTGGTCTACCTTGTCAAAGGCTTTTGCAAAATCTAGATAGATCACATCTGTGTCTTTTTAACTTATCATATTTTTTTATATGTTTTCATAGTGTGGTATCAGTTGGGTTTGTGTACTTTTACCGGGCACAAAACCGTGTTGACCTATATTAAACAAATTATTTTTAACCAAATGATCCATTATTTTCTTTTTTATTACCCTCTCATACACTTTCATAATATGTGATGTTAGACTAACAGGTCTATAATTGCTTGCCTCTAGTCTTGATCCACTTTTGAAGATGGGGGTTATATAAGCTAATTTATGTTTAACATATATCTCGCTCATATCTACACTTTGTCTTAGCAGTATTGCAAGCGGCTTCGCGATAGTGTTTGCAGTTTTTTTTTTAATAAAATCGCTGGAACTCCATCTGGTCCGGCTGCTGATCCATTTTTAATTTCATTTATAGCCTTGACAATATCTGCTTCATTAATATCTATATCCGTTAGATATTCAACATTTTCTTCTCTCATTTCTGTTTCATTATTCTCATTCGCAATTCTTGGCGTGAACTCACTCTTATATTTTTCTGCTAATATGTTGCATATTTCCTTTTTTTCATTCGTTAGCCGTCCTTCAATTCTTAGAGGGCCTATTTCTAATCTCCCTTTATTCATCTTTTTTGCATAGGAGTAAAGTACTTTGGGTTTTTTTTTATATTTTGACGTGTCCTTTCTTCTAAGTCCCTTTTTTCATTTTCTTTTGACTGTATAATCTTTTGTTCTGCATTTTCTATCTTAAATTTTATTTCCATCATTTTCCACACATTTTTTTCTTTTGTAAGATTTTTCTTCCACTTTCTAATTTTCTGAAATAAGATCCTTCTTTCTCTTGGTATGCATGTCTTTTGTTTATTGTTTTTCTTCGGTACATATTTTTCAACAATTTTCTCCAGTATTTTGTACAGTATGTCCGTATTTACCTATATATTATCACTTACAAACACATTTTTCCATTCTTTATTCAGTTCTTCATTTATTTCTGACCATTTTATATTCTTACTATAAAAATTATATTTTCCATATCCTTCCCATCGTTTTGTGCTTTGATTAATTCTGTGATCACTTGCTTTGGAATGGACTATTAATTCTATGACATTATGGTCTGAAATTCCCGTGTTATGCACTATTATTTCTTTAACATAATTCACCTCATTCACAAATACTAGATCTAGGACATTTTCCTTTCTTGTTGGAATGTGGTTTATTTGTTGCATATTATGTTCTAATAGCATATCTTGAAGCTTTTCAAATTGCCTCTTATCTTCTGCGTTACTATTGCTCTCTTTTTTATATGTATACATACAACCACTTTCTTCTATCCGTTCTTTCCAATCCACGAAAGGAAAGTTAAAATCTCCGGATAGGAGTATATTCCAGTCTTTATGGTTTCTACATATATCATCTATTTTTTCTATTATTATGTCAAACTCCTTAGTATTTGGGGGTCTGTAAACTACAATATTCACAAGTTTTTAAGATTCAAATTCTACCGCAATCAATTCACATTCTGTGTTGCTGTATTTTTCACAGACTTTTCCTTGATTTATGTCTCTTCCATATATTGCGGTTCCCCCTTGATTCCTATTTATTCTGTCGGATCTATAAATTTGGAAACCCTTTATCTGGTCATCACTGCCAGTTTCTTGGGAATACCATGTTTCACTTATATTTAATATATCTATTTTTTCAATTTGGGTTAGATCTTCTAAGAACTCTATTTTCCTTTTAGAGTTACTCGTGACTAAACCCTGTGCATTCATCACTATTATGGTTTGTGTTTCATCCCCATTATTTAATATTGGTAATAATATGGATTCTCTCATGCTTCCTTCCTGTTCTGATATGATGTTCTTTTCTTCATTTCCCGGAATTCTGCCATTAAAAAATCCAACTTTTCTATCATATTTGTTCTTTCGCCTTCATATTTATTTTTGTGTGTATACCTGCAATTATCCCCATATCTGCACCAACCCCTGGCATTATAGATGCATTCTTTGTAGTTGGGCTCTATATGTGCAGATTTGGGTTGAAAGGACTCATATCTTGGGGTTTTTGGTGCATAGCGGGGTATATACGCGGCCTGCTTTTTTGTTTCTTTTTTTGTTTCATTTTTGCTTTCATTTTTCTTTTCAGTTTGCTGAGTTTTCTTATTCTCATTCATAGTTGCAGGATGCATATATCGACATTTTTTGTTGAAACTGCATCCTTTTCCTTCTTTTAGGTTTTTGCATATTTTTGGATGGAGATCTCTGCATTCGTCTCCATATCCGTCTAAATACGCACATTTACCATATATTTCATAATTATGGCATATCTTTGGATGCTTGTAGTAGCATCTTTCGCCAAATCTGCAATTCCCTCTTTTCAGCATATTGCAGACTATATCTTTCTTTTCTTTTTTTTCTTGTTCTTGCTCTTCCCTAAAAGTATGTAGGTCCGGTTAGAGTCTCTTGGGTCTATTATTTGTTTCCATCTGATAATTTATTTCTTCATAAGTATGTTGTTGGATGGCATCATAAGTTATATCAATGATTTTCTCTGCATCCTTACACATATCCTGTTCATTTTTCTCTTCTCCTTCTTCTTCTTCTTCTTCTTCTTCTTCTTCTTCTGTTTCTTCTTCTTCCTCTTCTTCCTCTTCAACTATTTGCAGATTTAGTCTCGACTTAATAATATTTTCTATCCAGACTAAGCATGTTGAGCAGAATACCTTTGTTTCTCTATTTTTTATTTTTTGCTGTATTTCAGCACATGTAGGGTGTGTTGGAACATGGCAGGCATCACATTTTCTAATCAGTTGTTGAGGATTATTAATGGAATACCATATCTTACATGTATTACACCATTTTGGCATTCTTTTTCCCAATGCATCAATCAGCATATTCACCATATTGGACTCCTTATTGTTCTTTGATGGAATGTGTTGATTGATGTAGACTTTCTTTATAAGTCTCTTTATCACTTGGATCTTCTTTGGAATTTCTTCTATTATTTTGCTGATGTTTTCCGCAGATTTGTTCCAGTTTATTGGATCATATTGTTTCAATATGTCTGCGAATATTTTTCCGTCACACTGGTTGGAGTTACTAGTGACCTCTGTTATCAGACGGTCGAGCTCCTGTTTCGTCAACCCATGGAATTTGCTTTTGCTGACTCCAGCGATGTCTCTCCACGAGTTGCCTGTGTTATACAGTGCCATCTTGATCAGATTTTTATTAATTCACAAGATAACTATCCTATGCCGACGTTTTATCCCACTTTTCTGCCCTCAAACTAATCACCGACTATTCACGAAAACTTGTAGCTATATTTCACTCGATAGCCTTTTGTTATCCGCGTTAAATCAGGATATTTTTAGGGACGCACAAGTGTAATCACTCACCAGCACACAGATACAACTCAGAGAGAGAGAGAGAGAGAGAGAGAGAGAGAGAGAGAGAGAGAGAGAGAGAGAGAGAGAATATTGCTATGCACATGCCTGTGACTGTAATTATCAATTAGGACTCCATCTTTTCAACTTAATGAAGAGAAGGGAGAAATCAACCAAGTATTTTTCTCAAGAGGTTTTGCAAGTTCAGAGTTTCAAGTCTAATGAAGAATATCAAGATCCAAACTTAAAAGAAAACTCGATTCTGGGAAATATGTCTTGATAGCAGTTATCATAAAAGAAAATGTATGTTCCAGTTATAAGTACTTGGGTTTTAATTCTTTCTACGAACTAGAGACCTCCTTCATAAGTTGAATAAGACAAAGAAACCAAAGTCTCCATAACATGTGAATCCTCTTAATCCCTTAATAAATTCGAACAAGTAAATCTCTCCAGTCCTCTAAAAATCCCAAAAGGATTTAAAATGAAATTTACCATTAACAGATAAAAGGATCATCCAAATTGATGTATATAAAGACTGGAAGGATTCTGCGTTCGCTGGACGATATTGTTACAACTATTTTGTATGTAAAGAAATTCAAGTTTGTATTCATTACCTCTGGACTGATTTGTGCTAAGCGTGAAGAGAGAGAGAGAGAGAGAGAGAGAGAGAGAGAGAGAGAGAGAGAGAGAGAGAGAGAGAGGAGAGAGAGAGAGAGGTAATACAACGTATACCCACCCCCTGTCTCCTAACAGGACACCAGGTGGGGAGACCCCACCTTTTTAATCATGGCAGTTTGAGTGCCTGTACAGTGACAAGTCATTAGCAAAACTTTCTGATAATTTCTATTATGAGAATTCCTACGAATTTTGGATTATTTGTCTTATTCTTTTGGGCATATTATTTTCTTAGTATAATCTATAACCAAGTAATCTTATGGAAGGAATACTTGAAAAACAGTTTATTTTTAATTTTAACTGTTGAAAAAAAATTGCTTTCCGTTTTGATTTAGTCCAAAATCGATTTTAAATAAAATTCATAAATCAAATTAGATAAGAATAACTTTACGTAAATTTTTTCATAAAGAATTAAGACTAAATGAAATAGCGATAACCTTGAGGCAGAATCCCTTGAAAAAGGAAAAAAAAAATTCTCTTAACCAGCATTGAAAGATTAAAGAATAAACATAACAAAGAAGCTATTTGTTTAGCAAAATAATGAAAATAAAAAAAGAAACGGATGAAGACGAAGAGAGAGAGAGAGAGAGAGAGAGAGAGAGAGAGAGAGAGAGAGAGAGAGAGAGAGAGAGAGAGAGAGAGAGAGAGAGAGAGAGAGGAAATATTTATGAATGCAGTGATAAAGTCCACTTTTGCTTTCTGGCATTTGAATGAGCATAGTCCGAAGACTTTGGCCTGAGTTAAAAAACACAAGCTTAGACGTAAGACCAAATAATCTTGGATCGGAACATTTTAGGACTGGCTCTAAAAGGTGGACTTCTTAAGACGGAGAAAAAAAAAGGTTAAGGATATATAAGTTTTTGACGTGAGGTTTAGGTAACCAGGGGTTTTGGTGGGTTGGAAGAACTAATTTCCTGATCCTGAGTGAGACTCAAGAATTCTTACGTTACAGCAAATCTCTTTCCAGGTATTGATTACGACTCCAGTACTCTGACGTTCCTCAAAATCCCTTTCTCAAGTCCCCACTAAGACTCCAGTACCCCGATGCCCCTTAAACCATCCCACAAGGATTTACTACGACTAAATTACTCAACCATCCGTCAAACTTCCTTTCCAGGTATTTGCTTCGATTTCAGGAACCTGACGACCATCAAAATAATTTTTCAGGATTCAACAGTGAGTCCAGTACCATTAAGGCTCTCAAAATATTTCCAGGCACTAACTATGATTCCAGAACTAGGTCAGCCTCCACAAGGCTTTTGGTTTCTTAAGGGAAATCTTAGATTTGAATTAAAGCCGGATTAAGACCTCCATCTCTGCTCCGCAAAATAGAACAGAGAACATTTTTCATTCGTTTAATTTGGTTTTATATATATATATATATATATATATATATATTTTTATATATATATATATATATATATATATATATATATATATATATTATATATATATATATATATATATATATATATATATATATAAAACCAAATTATAGAAATGAAATCATATTCAATGGCATAAATAGATCATCAATGGTTCGTTATCATAGAAAAAATTAATAAAAATTTCAATTAAGCGTTATACAATGAATTAAGAAAACGAAGAAGCATAAGTCAATGAACGTAAGTTGAATTGATATACAGTATTTTAGTGTTACATTGTGCTGGGTTTTTCTTGACAAACCATTACATGCAAAAAAGGAATTTATATACACACATTTATATATATATATATATATATATATATATATATATATATATATATATATATATATATATATATATATATAATATATATATATTAGAGAGAGAGAGAGAGAGAGAGAGAGAGAGAGATATTTATATATATATACGTATATATGTATGTGTTATTATAGGAAAATAAGTGATAAGGTCACTATGAGTAGTTCAAGGTGGTCGAATCCTGTAGTTAAAATGAATATATTCTGTTCGAATAGAAGGGAAGTTTGGGAGTAGGAGATGAGAAAGATGAAGAAAACCTGATGCTTTGGTAGTTTTCTTGAAGGTGGCCTTTCTATAGACAAAAGTAAAAAAATGATATTTTTACAAGATTTTCTCTCTTTAATTTGTTGCTTCGAGATGGTAGGTGACGTTCTAAAGTAGGATTTAATGGTCAGACTCTACCCTCTCTCATATTGACAATAATTCTACATAAAGGCTTCGCCATATCTATCTTCCAGTCTAGCTATGATTTTCTAAAATCCTATATCAGTACATGTGTGTGTGTGTGTGTGTGTGTGTGTGTGTGTATGAAAACAAATACACAGCAAACTTCATTTTGGCAATCCTTTCCTTATTCATAAAGAAGTCGATCTATTTGGATTGCTTTTATCTGTTTCTATATCAGAAAATTAAAAATTGGATCTCTCTCTCTCTCTCTCTCTCTCTCTCTCTCTCTCTCTCTCTCTCTCTCTCTCTCCCCCCCTTAGGTCATCTCATCTCAAGCAGACAGATGTTGAATGACCTCTGACTCCTGATGATGTCAAATGGGAATGGTCACTCGAAGTTCCCAGTCCTTTCCATCTTCTATGAAGACCTTTAAAAATCTGAATGTCAGACTGCTGTTCCAAGTGAATCCATGAATCTATTTTCATTTGTCTATTGTATTATCCTAAATAATAATGATAATTATTGGTATACAGAGTGAAAAACCTATACTGGAATATTGGATTTCTTATCTATATTGTTCTGAATAAAACATAAGGAATCCTTGATCATATCTTCAAGTTTACATCGACATTATCCTGTAATGGAAGATGGAATTTAGAAATAATTATAAATTTTACCCTCGAGAGTTAAATGAAGTCTTTCGTACTTCAATTCAGGAATTGTGCAAATGCAAAGGGTCGTTTTGGGTAGAAACAACTTTTTGACTTTGGCTTTGGTGTCCAGGAATATTGAAAGTTGAGGAATAGTGCTCAAAACAGTTTTGTTATTTTGTAACAGATGACAGAAACAGGAATGATAATTGTAGTAGTAGTAGTAGTAGTAGTAGTAGTAGTAGTAGTAGTAGTAGTAGTAGTAGTAGTAGTAGTATGAATATCATTTCATATTGTAGATAAATTTTTTTCTGAAGAAGCCGAACGACTTAAAACACTAAACGGTATTAAATGAGGAAAACTGCATTTTGAAAACATAAAAGAGGAAAGTAGCGGGACTGTATTCTACCAAAGATCAGCCCAAGACAGACATCAAGAGAACACCTGAATTCCACCAAACAATAACAATGAAATTATTTCTGAATCGACCACCCACTGAGATTGGTGATTCATCATTCGAAATATCTCATCAAATTAACTTAATTAACCTTCAAAGATTTTACATTCCGCTTACCTGGAATTAATTGGAATAGAATTGGAATGGAATTTTTAGGAATAGGAATATGGAGGGATTGAATATATTGGAATCTCTGAGCAAGGTTATCGAGTTGCCCTTAACATATCTTGTGTCGTAACATCCGGTTAATAAAAGTTTCCATATACAATTATTTAAATGGTCTTTGATTTCATAAATATTTGTGCAATAATAATTGAAAATTAAACAAAGAGATATTGGAGCTATATAAAAATAGTGTTTTGTTGATAGTATGTTTAAAGGTCCATCGTGAGCAACAGAAGCAAGAATCAGACCAAACACATCATTAAATGATCAGGGTCTGAGTACCATTTCCACCCATGGAATGACCAGGGGGCATCAGGAAGTGACTGTTGATGACCCAACAGAGAACCCAAACCTAACCTAAATACAAGAATGTATTTAGGGTATTGAGTTCCTCATAACATATCCAAATATAATTATAATTGGTCTTTGATTTCATAGATATTTTTGCAATGATAATTGAAGCAAAGATAATGGTTAAATAAGGGGAAACAAACATCTTCACAACTTCTCGACCTCTTTTATTACTATTGGAGTTGTATATTGATAGGGTTTTGATTGATATTATAATTCAAAACGTTTAAAGGTGCCTTGAGAGCGGAAGAGGTAGAACCCTGTTGCAAGGTATCCTAGAGACCATAGGTAGGAACATGTGATCATTGGTCTTAGCACCCTTTCCACCCAAGGAATGACCAGGGGCTCAGAAAGTCACTGTTGAAGACCCAATATAGATTAACCAGATTTTTAAACTGGAAGTACAGAACGTAGCCATAAATAAAAGGCAGGAAGAGAACAGCATTTTTGAACGTTGAATGGAAAGGGACGTTAGTCCTTAGTATTCGAGGAGGCCTCTTCAAAACACTTCTTTAAAAGTCCTCTTCAAATGCCCTCTTTAAAGGCTTCTTTAAAAGGGTGGCATTAGTGACAGAGAGAGGCAGAAACTATTGAAGCTGAAATTTCATCATGAATATTACATCATCTTTAAAGGGAAACTCGGGAAGTGGATTGATGAAGGTGGCTTTTGTGAGGGACATCATTCTACAGCTCAGAAAGTAATAGATTCGCGATGCAATGTTTTGTTTAATGGGTGTTGTGAATTTCCCAATGGTTTTTGACAATTCCTTCTTAGTATTATCATTGAAATCCTTTTTATCAGTCTCATTTTATGCGAAAAGCAAATCAATTGAAGTGAAAAATGAGCTTCAATAAACCCGAATGACTAAGCCAACACGTAATCGCAGTTAGAAAGAGTTCTCTGGTGAAAGGATATAATTCTTTTCTTTTCATTTTCTTTGAGCTGAGATTGCTCTCACAAGAAAAAAAAATGGAAGCTGATTCGAGAAAGAATTCTTATAGATTTTTGCTTTAGTTATCCATCTGATTCGCCGCTATTTTTGAGAGAAACTTCTCAGATCTTTAACTTTGAATATTCCTGGATCTCATTCCGGTTCCTGACGAAGGGATTCCTTGAAGATGGCGAATGTTTTATCCAAAGATATAATGATATTATGATTTCTTTTCATTATTAATGTGAATGTATTTCTTATAAATTTTTTATATAGTTTTCCAACGTTTGCAAATCTGTGTGATATTTATAAACATCTAGAAAATGTTATCAGAAAATGATGGATTTCTCAGAAAAGGAAGTCTGAAGGTGAGAGTCATCTCTTCTTCTTATTATTCTTTCCATTTAGACGAGGATAGGATGGTCTCTTGGAGGACTGAGGATTGGATTAGGATAAGGAGGATGAGAGTAACTAAGTATAAAGGATGGAGGATTGAGAGGGATTTGAGGGAGAAGCTGTGAAATAGCATTTTAAAAGGGGTCCCTTTCTGAAGTAGGATTTCAATTGTTTAGGAGAGAGAGAGAGAGAGAGAGAGAGAGAGAGAGAGAGAGAGAGAGAGAGAAGAGAGGAGAGAGAGAGAGAGAGTGTGTGTGTTACCCAAATCCCTTCGAATCGTCTTTTATGAGAGACGCATAAACCAGTGATTGATGGTCGAAGTTCTGCCTCACAGAAGACATTTCTTCCAATTCATTTGCCTTTTTTTCTCGAACTTGTTTCATTTTCTTCCTCTTTTCCTTCCCTTTCTTCAAATAAAGAGGTGGAGGAATCCGGAAGTGGGAGTCAGATTCTGCTCTTTTCTTTTGCTTGTTTTATTCTAAAGAAGTTAACTCTGGATTTTTATAATTCTCAAAATGATTCAAAACTTTTTAAAGAGATTATTTCAAACTAAATAAAGATTATGAGGCGAGAAATATGGAAAGGTCAGAAACATGACAAAATAGATTCATCATTCAATTCTGTACGTAAGTTGATATGAATTTAAACGTGATTTATTGCCTAAAAGGAATAATTTGTTTTAGGTTTATAGGAATAAATTTACTTAATGATTTCAATAATTTGAATGATTTACGATTTCAGGTATTTCAATGAATTTATGATTGAAATGGGTTAGATATATTCTACTAATTAAGGGGATGTAGTCTATATTACAATATGATTCAAGGGCATCAATATGTTATGATTTTAAAGGAGTTGATGGGTTTTACTATTAGAAGATAATTTAGTTTTATCATTTAATAAGACTGATATATTTTACCATGTAAAAAGTGTTTCAATACTCGAAAATAATGCTGCAATTCCTCCATCGAGAGTTCGTGCTAAAAGAGGGTCTGTCGACATCAAGTAGAATTTAACCCTGGATCACAATACACAAATGCATTATACAATCGAGATAGATGTCATTTGGAATAAGGGTTATTTCTATGGGACTTTAACTTCATATTTAATGTTTAGAAAACATCAATGGTTGTGATACCATAGAGGGACGAGATTTCAAAGTACTTCAACATATGGGAAAGGATAAAGAAAGGTTGGAGGATTTGAAGAATATATGAAATGTGGTAGGTTTCCTAAAGAAGATAGGATGATGAGCAAAGGTAAAAAGGCGGTCAGGGTGAGATGGACTGGGAATTATTCATAGGAGAAATAGAACAAGACGATGAAATGGATATGGAAGACTCAATGCTCAGGTATAGGTTCGCCAGGGTACGTAATCATTTGCTTACCAACAGGATTATGGATAGAAGTGATTAATAGAGTATTTATTAACATTTGTCATGAGATATCAGTTGTCCCTATTTTATCTTGCTTAAGCATGACCTAAACTTAATCCCAGTTAGTTCAAGACGACCACTGTTTCAATCATAGAATCTTTACTCTCTGGGTGCCAGGATGGTGATGGTAACTATCCTCTTTCCAAGATACCAGAATTCGTGAAGAATGCTGTAATTTTGATAACTTAGACTCACTGAAATTACCTTTTGAATGTCTTTATGAATTATTGTAAGTCCTCAGAACCAAGATTGAACTCTCCTACCTCTCGGGCCATGCCCCGGGGCCTCCCTCACTCCCTCTTACCTCTCATCCCATTGGATATTAACCCTTCTCGGCATCGCCTCTTTCCTGGCCTCTAAAGCAAACAGGACTATTAAAGGGTAAAACAATAACACAACCGAGTAAACAAAGATTCTTGGTTTGAAAAGAGGCGAATCAAAGAGAGATGTTACAAAGGTTCTTCTGTGGTTAAGCGTCGAGTTTCCCAGGATAGGAAATAAGAAGTATTGTTTTGTTTTGGCTTTAAACTTGCGAGACTGCTACATTCTCTCTCTCTCTCTCTCTCTCTCTCTCTCTCTCTCTCTCTCTCTCTCTCTCTCTCTCTCTCTCTCTCTCTCTCTCACATATTTTCCTTTCATTACCCTTTACATTTTCTCTCATTCGAAAGCCATTATGAAGAGAAACATTCACCTGTGTCTTTCTCCTGATCCATTCAAAGATCTCTTGTGTCTTTCACATTCGCCTCCCAATCCCAATCATCTTTCTCTGCCAATTCCTGATTGGCACTTCCGGTAAGCCCCTGTGTCTTTGGGAATTGGATCTAATCCAGAGATTATTCTTCCAATCATTGATTAGACTTGATTTCCAGGATTAGGTTTCCATTCAGAG
>NC_090749.1:98136601-98231769 GCF_036898095.1 Palaemon carinicauda | reverse complement strand
CGAATTCTGATATCTTGGAAAGAGGATAGTTACCATCACCATCCTGGCACCCAGAGAGTGAAGGTTGTGTGAATGAAATAGTGGACGTCGTGGGCTAATGGCGATTAAGTTTATGCTTAAGCAAGATAGAATAGGAACAATTGATATCCCAAGACATATGTTAATAAATATTCTATTAATCACTTATATCCATAATCCTGTTGGTAAGCGAATGATTACGTGCCCTGGCGAACCTATACCTGAGCATTGAGTCTTCCATATCCATTTCATCGTCTCGTTCTATTTCTCCTATGAATAATTCCCAGTCCATCTCACCCTGACACCTCCTTTTTACCTTTCCTCATCATCCTATCTTCTTTAGGAAACCTCCCACACTTCATCTATTCTTCAAATCCTCTGACCTTTATCCTTTCCCCATATGCTGAAGTACTTTGAAATCTCGTCCCTCTATGGTATCACAACCATAGATGTTTATTAGTACATTAAATATGAATTTAAAGTCCCATAGAAATAACCTTATTCCAAATGACATCATTCTCGATTATATAATGCATTTGTGTATTTTGATCCATAGCTAAATTTTACTTGATGTCGACAGAGCCTCTTTTAGCACGACCTCTAGATGGAGGAATTGGCGCAGTTTTGGATGATAAAGGAATTTTGAAGAAATGGACAAACTGTGAAGGGGTGCACAGGTGAACGAATAAGTGAGTCAAAAACGAAGTGAGAGAGAGGGGGCAGAGGGTGAGGGAGAGGGAGAGGGAGAGAAGGGTGGAGTGTTCTGTAGCTGAAGCATCATTGAGAATTTGTGGGAGATAAACCCGAGTGATGTTGATGATGCCTTTAGGACGGCTCTCCTCCTAATTACTACAGATCCTCGTGAAGAGAAGTAATAGGAAGTGTCTACTCAGACCAATTATGCTCAGATGGGAGCATTAACATCTCTCTCTCTCTCTCTCTCTCTCTCTCTCTCTCTCCCTCTCTCTCTCTCTCTCTCTCTCTCTCTCTCTCTCTCTCTCTCTCTCTCTATTTTACTCCAATTTCTATGTCCGTATTTACATTATGAGCTGTTGCTCTATGTTCATACATGTAAGAGGATATATATATATATATATATATATATATATATATATATATATATATATATATATATGCAGACACATATATATGTATATAGATGTGTGTATATATTTTATATATATATATATATATATATATATATATGTATATATATATAAATATATATATATATATATATATTTATATATATATATATATATATATATATATATATATATATATATATACTGTATATATGAGTCCCTAGAGATTGCAAAAGAAGCAGGGGAAGGAAGAGATGGTGATGTATTTACGAGCTAAGAAAGTTTTTGGGTGTGGACTGGCACAGAAAGACCACAAACAGATGCAAGAGAAGGACATGTCTGAGGCCTTTCTTCTGCAGTGGACTAGTGACGGCTGATGATGGTGTATGTGTGTGTGTGTATGTGTATGTGTGTGTTTGCATTTGAATAATTATATAAAATGTCTCTCAAAATTAGGAATAAAAAATTAAAACTAATCTAAGACGACGAGAATCGATTCACTTGATATATTGCATATCCAAGAAGCCAACATTATTCATTTATACTGCATTCTTGATTTTTTCTTTATATCAGAATGCTATATGTTTTAATCTTCCTATTAATTTCTGTTAACACAAACAAGAGCGTGGCAATGCAAGACCAAAACTCCCTATCAGGCTGATCCCCAAAAAGCCGACCACTTTTTCTCTCTCTCTGGGGTCTGTGCTATGATTGTCTAACGACGATTGGACGTCCCTTCAGGGGCCAGAAACTCTGCCCCCGAAAATGGAATTAGATTCCAGGGGAAAAAGGAGAAGAGGAAGAAGGAGAAGTGAAGAGAGTTTTGGTCCCTGTCTCACACTCCTCAGACGCTCATTGTCAGTCTGAAAGTGGCATGACGTCTGAAGGACATTACTCCTGGTAGAAAGAAGATTGATTTTTTCTACAAGGGGATAAAGGGAAGCACTATCCAATCCACCAACAGGAGGTGGGGGTTTGAAGGGGGTTGGCTCGAGGGAAAGCAAGCGTGAGGAATTGTGTGAGGGGTTAGGAGGGATGCAAAGAGCAAAGTAATAAATGATGATTCTGGCAAACATTTCCTCCAGAATATTTGAAGTGTGGGAAGACGAGGCTTCGAGGTCTCCTTAGGATTCCACAAGGAATTTCTTCAAAAGAGAGAGAGAGAGAGAGAAGAGAGAGAGAGAGAGAGAGAGAGAGAGAGAGAGAGAGAGAGAGAGAGAGAGCATATTTATCTATCAAAAGATTTTCCGGAATCAGTTTTCATAAAATAAGGACCTGAAAAAAGTAGTTTTAAAAGTATGTCATTGATTCACTTGACTGTAAGAGTGACTAAAATCAATTAATAATTCAGAATAAATGAGAAAATTACGAAATTTAGTCAGAGAAATTCACCTGGATCCAACAACGTCCAAAAATTAAATCAAGAGAAAAACTTAGCCTTAAGAAGAGTGAGGTAATACATTGATTAGAAGGGGAGCACTGCAACCAAGGTATAGGAAGAACTACTGTAGATAAACAAAGGTATCGGGATGGAGAGGCAGAGGCTCAAAGACAAAGGCCCTTTTTCCAAATGGTTGAATATGTTCTAAGGATGTATCAGACCTGTGAGTGGAATTGGCATCATTTCTATCTGGGGTCAGGGAAACAGAGAAAATTCATTCTCTTCAAAGGTGAATATCTCTCTCTCTCTCTCTCTCTCTCTCTCTCTCTCTCTCTCTCTCTCTCTCTCTCTCTCTCTCTAATTGCCAGTAAAACAACTATAATGGGAAATGAGTAAATATTACTTCCTCTCTTCTGAGGACAAAAAATCCTCGGCCGTTAAAATATTCAGAGAATAAACAAAAAATAGCATTCAAACTTTCTTATGATAGTAAATGGTTGGCTTTAGATTTCACCATCTCATGTGGAACACGGGATTTAACAATTGTAAATAATCACTGTCCCTGCGGAAGGCATAGTAAACTGAGACCTAGTTGGGGGGGGGGGGGTTGTAATGGTACAGAGTGCGTTATCTCTCCTTGTGTCCAAACCAAAAGTGGTTGTTCGTTTTATTAGTTACTTATTCAGTAAGCGATGTTCGAAGTTCGCTAGCGAATGTCGACTCTTTATAGCCTTATCTCATCCTTGGTCCAACTGAAACCCTTTCGACCTGTTTGCCTTTGAGGTGAAACACGTTTTCCCAGATTCAAATAAATTTAAATAAGGTAGCTTTGATTGTCAAGGGATTCGCTAAACCAGTCTTATTCCCACTTCATCCTTGGTGGCTTTTTCTTCCTTTTGATCAATATTATAATTCTTCAATGTCACTGAGCCATTCTGACAAAGGAGACTATATGTTTACTGAACAAATAAGCGTCGTGACAGGCCCTGAATAATGAATAAGACAAGAAGAGCAACATCAACAACATTGAGGCTTGAGACGGATCATGAATCTTCCCACAACAAAGCTTCGTCTCCGAACTCAGAAAGATCAAAAGTCATCTCTCCATCAGATGGCGTCGAGGGAGGACTAGGTACTCACAGCCAAACAAACAAACAGCAAGTACTTCCAAAAAACTTATAAAAGTTCGAGAAGGTTTTAAAGTTAGACTGATTGACGCATCATTAACTGTGAGCAGAGTGAATTCCCAATATCAACACTTGCTCATTCAACTACGCCATGGATATCCCCCCCCCCTTCTCTCTCTCTCTAGGACTACCTATCCTGCTGATCCCCAAAAAGCCGAACCCTGTTTCTGCCATCATTGTCTTCCGACGAATGCATGTGCCCTAGGCCCTTAGGATCTCTGCTCCTGACAATGGAATTAGATTCGAAGGGAAGAAGAAGAAGAAGAAGAAGAAGAAGAAGAAGAAGAAGAAGAAGAGAGTCTTAATTCCTGTCTCCACAGACGCCTATTGTCAACCTAAAAGGGGCGAGAGCACAATATCTGGAGGACATTACTCTTGGTAGAAGGAAGATTGATTCTTCCTTCTAAGATGATAAAGGGAGATCCGATATCACACACCCATAGGATGGGCTGAAAGGATCATTTGGTTTAACCCATACAGTCCATGACGACTCTTACGTTACCGTTTTGACTATAAATAATTGTTGTTCACCATTCTTAGGGTGTACTATTGCCTACTAGGTGTGGCTCTCGAGCAATGAGGGGTATTGGTAGGGTCAAATCCAATAAAGAGTGATCTCTAAGCTTTAAAGCCTTTCATGATTGATGAACCGTTACACTGTTCACGCTCCAATCCCAAAGGTTAGGATGTAGAAATCTATGATGTGGAGGTTTTCCAGGAAGTCATTTCCCATGGGTGGCTAAGGACCAGTCTAACCATGTTTTAAAAAAGAGAAGAAAAAAAATTTATTACTCATTGCGTTTTCCTGATAAAATAATTTTCAAAATAAATTTCTGTTCCTAATCCAATTCTTTATCCTTCAATCCCATTCATTCAGAATATCGTTTTTCTTCTTCATCTGCCATCTGCCACATCTAATGTTTCCTTTTGGAAGAATTCCTCCCTCTGGTTCGACAGACATCATGGATCTAGGAAAGAAATGGCTTTGATGAACGAGGCCAAGGTTGAAAGGAATTATCATTTGTGCATTTTGGCCTTCGTGAATAATATGCATTTAGGTTACACAGCTTAAAAAGTCAAAACAATTCACATTTAACGTTTAAGGTATTGTCATTATATTTAATCATAGTTTAGTATGCAAATCAGAATAAATAAATTCCGGACAAAGGAAAACCAGTTATTTGATTGAGAAAACATTTTACGATTAAAATTTGTAGAAAAAAGTAAATGTATTTCTCTAGCGGAAGTTCGAAGGCCCAACGATTCTTCTTTTTGTTACTATACTGGGAAAATTAGTTTTATTATTATCATTATATATATATATATATATATATATATATATATATATATATATATATATATATATATTATAACATTAGTGATGAGGTATTTTACATATTCTTTATACCTACACACAAGTTCATCTTTAATTCAAGAAGCCAGTGATCATAGATAGATCCATTGAAAGATTCACTTTACAAAATCCAAGGAACAAATGATAACTAAAAATATTTCTGTGAGCATTTACTAAAACAAGGCCAGTTCTCTCTCTCTCTCTCTCTCTCTCTCTCTCTCTCTCTCTCTCTCTCTCTCTCTCTCACTTTAATATTATTGTTTATCGCCAGGAGTACTTTGTTCATATTAATAAAACTAAGTAAGATAGACTCTTTTATTTAAGATGGGAAGAGGTTTCAAGTTTTATGGTTTAAAGTTCAAACGTTTAAGGTTTGAAAATAAAGTGGTTTAAGGTTAAAGGTTTAAAGATAACTCATGAGTGGCAACAGGCAATCTAATCCTTCGATAATACTCAAATTAATTGGTATATCAGAAACAGTTTATGAGAGAGGAAATTCAAGTCTAAGTTTAGAATGAAATGTTTTGGAACGTTGGAGGAATTTCGTCGGAACATCAAAGGGAAAATCCTTCCGAGATAAACCAACGTTTGGGAAATAGTTAACGAAATTCGTCAGGAAATTAAATGATAAGGATACGAGATGAGAAGAATTCTTGCCTGTTGTTTTAGTCAGCCAAAATATGGACCAGATAAATTTAATATATATACATATATATATATATATATATATATATATATATATATATATATATATACATATATATATATATATATATATATATATATATATATATATATATATATATATATATATATATATATATATATATATATATATATATATATATATATATATATATAATTACACTTGGGCGTATGATTGTCTATGTGTGTTTCTGTATAATCATGATTGTGTGTGTGGAGTACAATCAACACTATTATCCCATTTCGTGATACACGTCCTCTTAAAAAATACATATGTTTGTAAGAGAAAAAAAAAGAATGACTGAAGAAGATTCCTCTTATGAAAAAGAAAACACATTCTACTGTAAAGTGAACCAAAAGAGAGAAGCACTACTAAAATGATGGTGGAACCAAATGGAGTTATCATGTGAATGGTGGCACAAAATTGGCCAGGGAAGGAAGTTGTCCTGTTTCTCACGTTATTGTAAAAAAACGAAATTTTCCTTCGTTAGTAAAAATTAAAAAGTTATCTGTTTCTTCATCTGGAAAATCTACTTTAGTAACCTAAGATTATTTATCATTACTTGAAAAGTATTTTTCTATCATATTAATAACAGATCCTCTAAACCAGTATGTGTTCAAATCCTGTCCGGAAGAGAGACGTTCTTCTTTTGTTCTCTTTCCAGATTCAAGGTTTACTGAGGAAAAGATCTACAGAAATTATGGCAGACAGGGAAATTAGAGGCGACATAGTACAAAAATTCTAATAAAAAATTTAATAGTAGGTTAATTCTAGACACATCACGACTGCCTTTGGCAGTGCAGTATCCTTGGAGATATTACCAACTTGTTAATTGATTAATATCTCATGTGCAATTTATAAGTGTTTTCGTACATATAAATCTACGGGAAATCACATTAAAAAATACTTTCTGTTTATTAGCCTGTTATGAGTTACTGTTGAAAGATGTTCTGTTTACAAATTACTCGTAAGCAAAAATGACACCAGGGTAATTTAAACGATTAAAAAAGATTTGGGAAACTCGGTATTATAATTTTTGTGATAAGACTGTAGTTTAGAGAAAAAAATTAAGAATTTTTTTAAATTGAGACATATATCACTAAAAATGGTGGTAAGGGTGATGACCTCAAAATTGGCACATTAATTTCAACGAATTTTATACACCTCATTGGGTAGTCGATTACAGTTATGTTATCTAAAATCAATCGATCTCGCATGGAAAGACCGAAAATGTCTGTACAAGCATTAGTCGGGATAATTTAGTTTTATTGGATTGCATCCATCCATTAACTGGTAAACCTCTAAACCCATAAGCAGACAAGCTGACAAGGCTCTAATCTCTCTCATATGGCATATCTATAAACCGATCAGCTGGCAAACTTCTGATCCCATCAGTTGGAAAACCTCTAATGCTATTAGCTAGTAAACTTGCATGCCCATCAGATGGCAAAACTTTATACCCATAAGCTGGTAAACCTCTAATCCCATCAGCTGATGAACCTCCGAACCCATTTGCTGGTAAACCCCAAATCAGATACCTAATCCCATCAGATGGCAAACCTCTTATCATATCATTTGACAAACTTATAATCCCATCAGATGGCAAACCTTTTATCATATCAGCTGATAAACTAATAATCCCATCAGCTGGCAAACCTCCATGGCTATCGGCTGACAAGTCTCCAAACCCATTACTTAGCAAAACTTTAATCCCATCAACTGGAAATCCTCTGATCACAACAACTGTCTTACAAGGGTAAGAATTTTACACCCTCAGTTACGGAGGAAAGAGTTTGAGCCTTTCACTTAAGAAGTAAGAACATCATCCTTTTAATTACAAAGGCTAAAACTTTGTACTCTTACTTGAAGAGGACACACTTCTTCCCTCTTACCTAGAGATGTAAACAAGGTCTCAGTTCAGTTTACCCTTCACCTTTTCTCAAGGGATACTTGCCCCTATTGACTGAGGTAAAAGGACCCCCGTGTGTAAAAGGAGAGCAGGTAACTTTAGTTTATCTATTTCTGGGTCATCTTGTAGGGAATCTACAAAATACTGAATTGATCAAAGAAATTGGAATATTCAAATCACTTACATCTTTATATTTGCTCTTCATTTCTTGTAAAGGAAGATTTTGTTGAAATCTCTCTCTCTCTCTCTCTCTCTCTCTCTCTCTCTCTCTCTCTCTCTCTCACATGCTTTTCATGCATAATAGTTAAAGAAGAGAATAGCCTCATATTCTATTTCTTCCTTCGCCATCTGCAACAAACTTTTGCAGTTTTCTCGACCAAATTGAGCCTCTCTTTCTTCTTCGTCTCCCATTTCCATTACGAGCTCTTTCTTATTCTGGTATTCAAAATCGTTCCAAGGTTTTGTTCACATGCACATATATATCTCTCTCTCTCTCTCTCTCTCTCTCTCTCTCTCTCTCTCTCTCTCTCTCTCTCTCTCTCTCTCTTAATCTTATATAGGGTCAACAAACTTCAGAGAACCTTTTGATCTCGGTTCCTTAGACTCCCAAACATTCACCTTCCGCCTTTGTTTACAAAACGAATCCAGCGTTGAGGAACATTTTATTTTGCGGGAAGAAATAGTTTTCAGGGAAGGCGGGATCTTGTCTACTAAAATTAGACAGGAACTGGGAGGGGGGAAGGGGAGCAGGTGTCTAGTGGAGTTTATTTAGGGGGATATTGTTACCGTCTTATTTTCATAATGGCCTAATAACATGGAAGTTTGCTGAGGTAGAGAAATTTCTGAGAAACTTTGTAAAATAGCCAACTTCTCTTCTCGTAAATTTTCTCTTCATTTGGACGTTTTCTTTAGGGATTTTGTAATATAAGACTTATGATTTTGAGAAGATTCGATTTATTATTATTATTATTATTATTATTATTATTATTATTATTATTATTATTATTATTATTATTATTATTATTATATTATTTTATTATTAGACTTCATAATAATAGCACATAGGAACAACAGAATGGAACAAATTCTGTTGAATTGGACAGGAATTGGCGGAACTGAAGAAACTCGGTTGTGATGTTTAGTTGGATCATTCCATTCCGGACACTCGAACGGTAAAGTTATTCTCATAAAGTGAAGTACCAAGCTCAAAACTTGCTCGTTCAACAATCCCCCCCCCTCTCTCTCTCTCTCTCTCTCTCTCTCTCTCTCTCTCTCTCAGGATATCGATTATGTACATCTATGACTATGATGTCCCTTAGGAACTAAAAGGTCTTCAAGTACTCTTACCTGACCTAAAGTAACGTGATCTAATCTCCTTTGTTAATTGTTTCAGTATTCCAGAC
This sequence comes from Palaemon carinicauda, assembly GCF_036898095.1. Taxonomy (NCBI): domain Eukaryota; kingdom Metazoa; phylum Arthropoda; class Malacostraca; order Decapoda; family Palaemonidae; genus Palaemon; species Palaemon carinicauda. Next base: position 98,222,726 of record NC_090749.1, on the reverse strand, counting down.
CCTCCCCTTCAGGTACTAATTCCACGTCAAAAATGAGAACCCTTTTCCGGCATTGGAGGGCTTTTTCCCGTTATGAAAGCAAGACTGAAATAGTCATGACAACACTAAACCCACTTAATGAAGGAGTCAATTATTCAGATGGTCGAGATTCCTCCATTTCATCCCTGAAAATGACATCTATTATTGAGGCATTCGTCCTTAATCACTTTGGAAAGGGGGAAGGATAGGTGAGGGATGCAAGGAAGGAACCTTGCATGTTGTTGTCTCTGGGGAAGTTACAACATCTTAAAGACTTTCATTCAAGTACAAATTATTCAATTTGCTTTTAAGGCTTGTATGTTCTTTGATTATGTATAACAATTGTCTTAAAATACTTTTATGGTAAAGAGGCCAATGGAAAAGTTTTTTCCACAAGTCTCTGAAAGTTCTCACTATCACCTTGCATGCAGAACACTTGATACACCGAAAACGTATTCATATATTTAGAAATATATATCCATCTGTCTCGAAGTGACTTTCGTGAAAGAATAAACCTTTCCAATATATCTCTCAAAGTTATTTAGTTTACATTTAATGTAACAACAACCAGGATTTTTGAAAACTAACTAGTTTCTTGGTCGTAAGGTAGGGCGTCCATCTTTATCAGAGATATTCTTGCATTCTTCTTTTCCATTGTCCTTTATTATTCTTCTGGTTTTCACATACCCATTTTCCCTCTCTCCTCCCTCCTCCTACTTCTCCTCCCTTTCCTCCTCTCATCCCCGAATTTTACGCCACAAGATATGTTAAGATGAACTTGATAACCTTAATATATTCTTGCTCAGAGATTCCTATAGATTCAGTCCCTCCATATTCCCACTTCAAAAATTCCAATCCAATTCCATCCCAATCAATTCCAGTCAAGCGGAAAGTGAAAATCTCTGAAGGTTAATTAGGTTAATTTGATGAGATATTTCGAATGATGAATCAGCATTTCAGTGGGTGGTCGATTCGGGAATAACTTCATTGTTATTGTTTGGTGAAATTCAGGTCATCTCTTGATGTCTGTCTTTGGCTGATCTTTGTTACTTTCTTCTCTTCTTACAAAATGGGATTTTCCTTCTTTCACACCTTTTAGTTTTTTAAAAGTCTTCAGTAAAAATCGATGTTCAATATAAATAATATTGGTAGAAACATAGCTATTACTACTATTATTACTACTACAACTATAAATAATAATAATAATAATAATAATGATGATGATTATAAAAATAATAATAATAATAATAATGATGAGGATAATGATACATACATACATATACCAAGGCACTTCCCCCAATTTTTGGGGTAGCCGACATCAAACAAATGAAAAGGAAAACAATAATTATAATAATAATAATAATAATAATAATAATAATATAATAATAATAATAATAATAATAATAATGATAATAATAATAATAATAAAAATAAAAATGATAATAATGATAATGATAATAATAATAATAATAAGTAGTAGTAGTAGTAGTAGTAGTAGTAGTAGTAGTAGTAGTAGTAGGAGTCCTGAACACATTTCTTTAACTTTAAAAATTCCTGGACGTCAAAGTCAATAAGATGTTTCTACCAAAACGAACTTTGCATTTGCTCAATTCTATTGAAACAATCATGAATATCAGGAAAATGGCTGAAATATTTAGAAGGACTAAATATTTTGACATATTTTGTCCGAGTTTTTACCTCAGATGAAAACTGAATGTAATCTCTTTGAACTTTTGAAAATAGTTCTACAACGACTCAATGCTCAAAGGAGGATGAGATACCATATATAAAAGGTGTCCCTCTACACTTGAGTCTTATCTAAGTATTTCTTCAAACTCTCGACCTTCACCTACTCCTCCTTGAGTCCCACCAGAGGATAAGGAAAGGTCACACTCGAGGTGACCTTTCCGAATCAATGGAACTTCTGCCTGGACTGGAACATAGTGAGGAAGGTCAACGTTTAAGAGAATAGGGTCGATAGACGATTAAAGTTGAGAAGAGGGATAGAGAGGGCTGGATCAAAAGGGAATAAGAAAAAGGACAGAGACAGAACATTAAATCCCTTATCTTTAGAGACGTCACTTACTCTCCTATAGTTGAGACGCTGTATAATACCTGACTTTACTTCTGTAGACTTTCTCTTTTCTTCAGCTACTTCTTATCCTCCCATCAAGCTTCACTTCCAATTAAGCAGGGCTTATTTTTCTCCATTTTCACTACAGGGTTCAATCACCTCAGCATATTTTTATTGAACTACAGCCTTACAGCCATTTAACACATTAAGAAATCTCAATTTTACCTACATTCATACTTCAACGATTTATACTTATTCAGCTTGTTAATTCATTTTTGATATATACTATTTATTGAAGTTTAATTTTTTCTTTGATTTGTTAAATTATATTAACCTATACCATGAAATAGTGGTAATAGAATACTTACCTACTAGTATCAGACTTTATTAATGAAATTACAAAAAAAATCAATCTACTTATAAAGAGAGGAAGCAAAATAGAAATAAATATATAAATAACTAAATCAAAATAATGAAAACATTTTACATTTTATTTTCTGGAGCAAGATTGTTGAGAAGCAGAGATGAAGGTCTTAATCATGCTTTAATTCAAATCTAAGCCTTTTGTAGGCAGATCCTACACCATTTCTTCATTCCATATTTGCTCCACTGTAATAAAATTTACAACCTTCGCCTAGTTCTCTTACCTTAAATCCCTTCCACCTGGTCTCCTGCACACACAACACTCACATTTTCCTTCTCTCCATGAGGTCAACAAGCTCCCACCCTTTTCCAGTCATTGTCCCCACATTCAGAGTTGCTACTCTCATCCTTATCTCAGATACTTTCCTCTGACCTTGCATCTTTAACCCAGCCCGCCCATGACTGGGTAGCCCTTGCCGATTTTTCGGAGGGAATAGGAAAGGTCCCAATGCGTTGCCTACAGGGAACGCCCTAGCATTAATTCTAATCTCACAGTCTCCACTGGACATATTGGTTTTGGCTAATTTTTCATGGCCGGATACCTTTCCTGCTGCCAACCCTCCCCATTTACCCGGGCTTGGGACCGGCACCAAGTTGAGGCTGGCTTGCCCCCCCCCCCCTTTCAGTGGCTGGGTTAATTTTGTTGTTTTTTTCAAATTTTATATTTTTTTTCATTTTCTATTTTTTTTCCTGTTCAAAGCCTTAAACATATTTCTGATCCACTGTTCCAGTAAAATGGAAACTTGAGGGGACTCAGCGTACTGAAAGAAGTCAGACTTGTTTCTTCTGCATCTGTCCACTTGATAAAGAAACAGTACAAATGAATCTTTGTCAAGTAACAGTGCATTCCAAAACAAGTGGGACTTCTTCCCTCAGCTGAGCCCATCTTGTAGATTATTTCTTTTGCATCTGGAAGACCAGACTCCATATTTTATTCTATCTTCTCAGCACCAAACATACTCCTGATCCACTATTTGAAAACATTGGAATCTTCTTGAGGGGACTCAGCGTCCTAAAAGAAGTCAGGCTTGTTTCTTCTGCATCTGTCCACCTGACAAAGAAACAGTACAAGTGAATCTTTGTCAGGAACAGTACAATCCAAAACAAGTGTGCCTTCTTCTCTCTGCTGAGTCCATCTTGTAGATTATTTCCTTTGCATCTGGAAGGCCGAACTCCATATTTTATTCTATGTTCTCAACACCGAACACATTCCTGATCCACTATTCCAGTAAAATGGAAACTTCTTGAGGGAACACAGAGTACTAAAAAGAAGTCAGACTTGTTTCTTCTGCATCTGTCCACCTGACAAAGAAACAGTACAAGTGAATCTTTATCAAGGAACAGTGCATTCCAAAACAAGTGGGACTTCTTCTCTAGGCTGAGTCCATCTTGTAGATTATTTCCTTTGCATCTGGAAGACCAGACTCCATATTTTATTCTATGTTCTCAGCACCAAACATATTCCTGATCCACTATTCCAGTAATATGGAAACTTCTTGAGGGAACACAGCGTACTAAAAAGAAGTCAGACTTGTTTCTTCTGCATCTGTCCACCTGACAAAGAAACAGTACAAGTGAATCTTTATCAAGGAACAGTGCATTCCAAAACAAGTGGGACTTCTTCTCTAGGCTGAGTCTATCTTGTAGATTATTTCCTTTGTATCTGAAAGGCCAGACTCTATATTTTATTCTATGTTCTCAGCACCAAACATATTCGTGATCCACTATTCCAGTAATATGGAAACTTCTTGAGGGAACACAGCGTACTAAAAAGAAGTCAGACTTGTTTCTTCTGCATCTGTCCACCTGACAAAGAAACAGTACAAGTGAATCTTTATCAAGGAACAGTGCATTCCAAAACAAGTGGGACTTCTTCTCTAGGCTGAGTCCATCTTGTAGATTATTTCCTTTGCATCTGGAAGACCAGACTCCATATTTTATTCTATGTTCTCAGCACCAAACATATTCGTGATCCACTATTCCAGTAATATGGAAACTTCTTGGGGGAACACAGCATACTAAAAAGAAGTCAGACTTGTTTCTTCTGCATCTGTCCACCTGACAAAGAAACAGTACAAGTGAATCTTTATCAAGGAACAGTGCATTCCAAAACAAGTGGGACTTCTTTTCTAGGCTGAGTCTATCTTGTAGATTATTTCCTTTGTATCTGAAAGGCCAGACTATATTTTATTCTATGTTCTCAGCACCAAACATATTCGTGATCCACTATTCCAGTAATATGGAAACTTCTTGAGGGAACACAGCGTACTAAAGAGAAGTCAGACTTGTTTCTTCTGCATCTGTCCACCTGACAAAGAAACAGTACAAGTGAATCTTTATCAAGGAACAGTGCATTCCAAAACAAGTGGGACTTCTTCTCTAGGCTGAGTCCATCTTGTAGATTATTTCCTTTGCATCTGGAAGACCAGACTCCATATTTTATTCTATGTTCTCAGCACCAAACATATTCCTGATCCACTATTCCAGTAATATGGAAACTTCTTGAGGGAACACAGCGTACTTAAAAGAAGTCAGACTTGTTTCTTCTGCATCTGTCCACCTGACAAAGAAACAGTACAAGTGAATCCTTATCAAGGAACAGTGCATTCCAAAACAAGTGGGACTTCTTTTCTAGGCTGAGTCCATCTTGTAGATTATTTCCTTTGTATCTGAAAGGCCAGAATCTATATTTTATTCTATGTTCTCAGCACCAAACATATTCGTGATCCACTATTCCAGTAAAATGGAATCTTCTTGAGGGGACTCAGCGTACTAAAAGAAGTCAGACTTGTTTCTTCTGCATCTGTCCACCTGACAAAGAAACAGTACAAGTGAATCTTTATCAAGGAACAGTGCATTCCAAAACAAGTGGGACTTCTTCTCTAGGCTGAGTCCATCTTGTAGATTATTTCCTTTGCATCTGGAAGACCAGACTCTATATTTTATTCTATGTTCTCAGCACCAAACATATTCGTGATCCACTATTCCAGTAATATGGAAACTTCTTGAGGGAACACAGCGTACTAAAAAGAAGTCAGACTTGTTTCTTCTGCATCTGTCCACCTGACAAAGAAACAGTACAAGTGAATCTTTATCAAGGAACAGTGCATTCCAAAACAAGTGGGACTTCTTCTCTAGACTGAGTCCATCTTGTAGATTATTTCCTTTGCATCTGGAAGACCAGACTCTATATTTTATTCTATGTTCTCAGCACCAAACATATTCGTGATCCACTATTCCAGTAATATGGAAACTTCTTGAGGGAACACAGCGTACTAAAAAGAAGTCAGACTTGTTTCTTCTGCATCTGTCCACCTGACAAAGAAACAGTACAAGTGAATCTTTATCAGGGAACAGTGCATTCCAAAACAAGTGGGACTTCTTCTCTAGGCTGAGTCCATCTTGTAGATTATTTCCTTTGCATCTGGAAGACCAGACTATATTTTATTCTATGTTCTCAGCACCAAACATATTCGTGATCCACTATTCCAGTAATATGGAAACTTCTTGAGGGAACACAGCGTACTAAAAAGAAGTCAGACTTGTTTCTTCTGCATCTGTCCACCTGACAAAGAAACAGTACAAGTGAATCTTAATCAGGGAACAGTGCATTCCAAAACAAGTGGGACTTCTTCTCTAGGCTGAGTCCATCTTGTAGATTATTTCCTTTGCATCTGGAAGACCAGACTCTATATTTTATTCTATGTTCTCAGCACCAAACATATTCGTGATCCACTATTCCAGTAAAATGGAATCTTCTTGAGGGAACACAGCGTACTAAAAAGAAGTCAGACTTGTTTCTTCTGCATCTGTCCACCTGACAAAGAAACAGTACAAGTGAATCTTTATCAGGGAACAGTGCATTCCAAAACAAGTGGGACTTCTTCTCTAGGCTGAGTCCATCTTGTAGATTATTTCCTTTGCATCTGGAAGACCAGACTCTATATTTTATTCTATGTTCTCAGCACCAAACATATTCGTGATCCACTATTCCAGTAATATGGAAACTTCTTGAGGGAACACAGCGTACTAAAAAGAAGTCAGACTTGTTTCTTCTGCATCTGTCCACCTGACAAAGAAACAGTACAAGTGAATCTTTATCAAGGAACAGTGCATTCCAAAACAAGTGGGACTTCTTCTCTAGGCTGAGTCTATCTTGTAGATTATTTCCTTTGTATCTGAATGGCCAGAATCTATATTTTATTCTATGTTCTCAGCACCAAACATATTCGTGATCCACTATTCCAGTAAAATGGAATCTTCTTGAGGGAACACAGCGTACTAAAAAGAAGTCAGACTGGTTTCTTCTGCATCTGTCCACCTGACAAAGAAACAGTACAAGTGAATCTTTATCAAGGAACAGTGCATTCCAAAACAAGTGGGACTTCTTCTCTAGGCTGAGTCCATCTTGAAGATTATTTCCTTTGCATCTGGAAGACCAGACTCCATATTTTATTCTATGTTCTCAGCACCAAACATATTCGTGATCCACTATTCCAGTAAAATGGAATCTTCTTGAGGGAACACAGCGTACTAAAAAGAAGTCAGACTTGTTTCTTCTGCATCTGTCCACCTGACAAAGAAACAGTACAAGTGAATCTTTATCAGGGAACAGTGCATTCCAAAACAAGTGGGACTTCTTCTCTAGGCTGAGTCCATCTTGTAGATTATTTCCTTTGCATCTGGAAGACCAGACTCCATATTTTATTCCATGTTCTCAGCACCAAACATATTCCTGATCCACTATTCCAGTAATATGGAAACTTCTTGAGGGAACACAGCGTACTAAAAAGAAGTCAGACTTGTTTCTTCTGCATCTGTCCACCTGACAAAGAAACAGTACAAGTGAATCTTTATCAAGGAACAGTGCATTCCAAAACAAGTGGGACTTCTTCTCTAGGCTGAGATCATCTTGTAGATTATTTCCTTTGCATCTGGAAGACCAGACTCCATATTTTATTCCATGTTCTCAGCACCAGACATATTCCTGATCCACTATTCCAGTAATATGGAAACTTCTTGAGGGAACACAGCGTACTAAAAAGAAGTCAGACTTGTTTCTTCTGCATCTGTCCACCTGACAAAGAAACAGTACAAGTGAATCTTTATCAAGAAACAGTGCATTCCAAAACAAGTGGGACTTCTTCCCTCTGCTGAATCCTTCTTGCAGAATATTCCATTTGCATCTGGAAGGCCTTACATTAAAAGCTTATTCACTAAACTATACTAAAACTCAACTGAAACTTACACTAAAAATATTTTTCCACTATATATATATTTTTTTTGGATTTTTTATTTTTTTATTTTTTTTATTCTTATTTTTTTCTAAGTTCACAGTACTAAACTGAAAAATTCAACTGAAACTTATACTAAAACATTCAACTGAAACTTATACTAAAAATATTTTTCCATTATATATATATTTTTTCTGGGATTTTTTATTTTTTTACTTTTTTTTTTGGATATTTATGTTTTTCTAAGTTCACGGCACTAAACTGAAAAATTCAACTGAAACTTATACTAAAAATATTTTTCCCCTATATACAGTATTTTTTTTCTTATTTTTTTTTTTGGATTTTTATTTTTTTTCTAAGTTCACAGCAGTAAACTGAAAAATTCAACTTAAAATTATACTAAAAATTTCAACTGAAATTTATACTAAAAACATTTTTTTATTTTTCTATTTTTTTGTTTTTATTTATTTTTTCTGTTTACTGCCCTAAACATAATCCTTATCAACTATTCCAGAACAATGGAATATTCTTGAGGGGACACAGCGTACCAAAAGAAGTCAGACTTGTTTCTTCACATCTGTCCATCTGACAAAGAAACAGTACAGGTGAATCTTTATCAAGGAACAGTGCATTCCAAAACAAGTGGGACTTCTTCCCTCTGCTGAATCCTTCTTGCAGAATATTCCATTTGCATCTGGAAGGCCTTACATTAAAAGCTTATTCACTAAACTATACTAAAACAACCGAAACTTATACTAAAAATATTTTTCCACTTAACTGTATAAATATATTTTTTTTTTTTTGGATTTTTATTTTTTTCTAAGTTCCCAGCACTAAACTGAAAAATTCAACTGAAACTTATACTAAAAAGATTTTTCCACTATATTTATATTTTTTTTAAATTTTATTTTCAATTTTTTATTTTTTTTGGATTTTTTAATTTCTTATTTTTTTTTTTATTTTCATTTTTTTTTCACGTTCACTGCACTAAACTGCAAGGATCGTTCCTTTACACATTACGACATCCTTAATAATAGTGTTGATGTTGATCCCTTCTTGGTCCTTGATTGTACTGACGATCCTCTTGCCATCTTGGGCGTCCTTGATCGTACTGCCAACGCTGTTGGTTCCACTGCCCTGGCTGATGCCTTGTTGGCTCCTGACGATACCGGTGATACCAGTGATCGTATTTCTTCTCACGGCATAGCTCATCATCATAATCTCTTCGGTTTCCTTCGTCCACTAGAATAAGTTTAGCGTTGACCACCTTTTTGTACTTCTCCTCGAATGCCTCCTGTAGGAATTCGGGTTTCTCCCGATGCCTGTCTGGGTGGAACTTCATAGACAAGTTCCTGAAGGATCTTATAATTTCTGCCTTTGTGGCTGTCTGTTCCAAACCCAGAATCTCATAGTGACCCTTTTCTTCCCATTCTTTCTGCAGTGCTTTAGTATCTTCAATGACTTTTAGAAATTTCTCTGATTTCTTAACCTTTACCGTTTCGAAGTCCTTCAAGGCCGCGTCGAAAATGCCAAGTTTGACGAGGTGCCTCCCTCGTAACATGTACGCTTTCCATCCTTCCAGACTTTTCTCGATAGCCATTGAACAGTCCAAAACAATATCCATATGAGGAGGCTTCTCAGTGGCAGAGTTTGCTTCAGCCCGAAGGACATGCAGAAGGGCTGTTTCTTCTTCGTAGTGCGTCTCCATACTCAAGGCTTCGGTGAAAATTTCTACCGCTTCTTTGTACCTGTTGTTCATCTGCGCAAATAAGCCAGCCATCAATAAGTTTTTCCTGCTATGTTCATCATTATTCTCAGCTCTATGAACTTCGGCCTTCTCAGCTACCAGCCTCTCGTTTTCTGCCTTCAGTTCACAAACGACACTTTTCAGTTTATTCAGTTGCTCCATGTTGTTAATATGCGCCTTTTTCATTTCTTCTTTTTCAGTTTCAAACTTCTCCGCAATCATATTCCGTTCCATTATCTCAAGGTCTTTTATTTTGCACAAAAATTCCAGTTTTTCATAATCTTGCACCCTATCAGCTTTAAGTTTCTCTCTTTCTTCCTTCAATTGGTCAACTTCACGTTTCCATTTATTGAGTTGTTCCATTTCCTCATTTTGATTGGTTTTCACTTTCTTGTTTTCATTTCGAAGTTCTTCCAGCAAATTTTTCAGTTTCTTCAGCTGAAGTTCCTTTTCAAAGCATTCCGATTTCAATTTAGTTTTTTCTGCCTTCAGTCCCATAACTTCTCTTTTCAATTTATTTAGGTTTTCTGTTTTCTCATTTTGATTGGTCTTGAATTTCTCATTTTCATTTCTGAGATTTTCAAGCCAATTCTTCAGTTTCTTCAGCTGAAGATCTTTCTCGAGGCATTTAGCTTCTAGTTTCTCTTTCTCAGCCTTTACTTCACAAACTACACTTTTCAGTTTATTCAATTGCTCCATGTTCTTAATATGCGCCTTTTTAATTTCTTCGTTTTCGGTTTCAAACTTCTCCGCAATCATATTTCGTTCCATTACCTCAAGGTCTTTAATTTTGCACATAAATTCCAGTTTTTCATACTCTTGTGTCCTGTCAGCTTTAAGTTTCTCACTTTCTGCCTTCAGTTCGCCTACTTCTTTTTTCAATTCGTTTACTAGTTCATTTTTCTGATTTTGTTCCTTCTTCAGTACTTCATTTTCCTTTTTGATAAATTCCATCAAATTTTCATGTGCCTTCATCTGAAGGTCTTTTTCGACGCATTCAGACTCCAGTTTAGTTTTTTCTGCCTTTAATTCACCAAATTCCTTTTTCAATTCATTTACAAGTTCATTTCTCTGATTTTGTTCTGTCTTCAGTACTTCATTTTCGTTCTTGATATTTTCCATCAATTTTTCAAGTTCTTTCATCTGAATGTCTCTTTCGATGCATTCACATTCCAGTTTAGTTTTTCCTGCCTTTAATTCACCAAATTCCTTTTTCAATTCATTTACTAGTTCATTTTCCTGATTTTGTTCTGTCTTCAGTACTTCATTTTCGTTCTTGATATTTTCCATCAATTTTTCAAGTTCTTTCATCTGAATGTGTCTCTTTCGATGCATTCACATTCCAGTTTAGTTTTTCCTGCCTTTAATTCACCAAATTCCTTTTTCAATTCATTTACTAGTTCATTTCTCTGATTTTGTTCTGTCTTCAGTACTTCATTTTCGTTCCTGATATTTTCCATCAATTTTTCAAGTTCTTTCATCTGAATGTGTCTCTTTCGATGCATTCACATTCCAGTTTAGTTTTTCCTGCCTTTAATTCACCAAATTCCTTTTTCAATTCATTTACTAGTTCATTTCTCTGATTTTGTTCTGTCTTCAGTACTTCATTTTCGTTCCTGATATTTTCCATCAATTTTTCAAGTTCTTTCATCTGAATGTCTCTTTCGATGCATTCACATTCCAGTTTAGTTTTTCCTGCCTTTAATTCACCAAATTCCTTTTTCAATTCATTTACTAGTTCATTTCTCTGATTTTGTTCTGTCTTCAGTACTTCATTTTCGTTCTTGATATTTTCCATCAATTTTTCAAGTTCTTTCATCTGAATGTCTCTTTCGATGCATTCACATTCCAGTTTAGTTTTTCCTGCCTTTAATTCACCAAATTCCTTTTTCAATTCATTTACTAGTTCATTTCTCTGATTTTGTTCTGTCTTCAGTACTTCATTTTCGTTCTTGATATTTTCCATCAATTTTTTAAGTTCTTCCAACTGAAGGTCTTTTTCGTTGCAATCACTTTGCAGATTTTCCTTTATTTCTACTAATCTCCCCATTCCTTCAATTTGTCCTCGTAACTCAGCATTTTCAGCCATGAGATTTTCCAAGAGAGTAGTCCGATCCTCGTCTTCCATTTTGAGTCCAATTCCGTCCAACAGATCTTCGCATCCATGTTCCATTTCTGGAACACATTCTTCCAGAGAGTTGTTGTCCCCTCCTTCTCCAGCCATCCTCCTTCTAGCCAGCATAATTCCGCCCAAAATGACGGAAGCAGCGGCCATTCCGATGTAAAAGTTGTTTCCATAAGAAAGGACTTCTTCCTTCCTTTCTCCAAAGTCGAATCCGGAGAGAAGCTTGCCAACGAACCACGTTGATTTCAATTCATCTTTGAATCCTAATACTTCTCTCTCCATCTGGTGCAATCCCAGTTCGCACCGCTGTAGTTCCTCGCGGGCTTTCCACCAGCCCCCAATCCAAGGACAACGCTGCAGCCACCTGCCGAGGAATCCATCCTGACAGGTGACTGCACGGCAGTCTTCAAAGCGCGGCGCCTCTGGGAGTAGCCACGAAAACCATTTGAAAACCATCGACTCCTGAAGAGTTCGCAGCTGTCCCTGAAGTTTTACCGTCATATCCTCGCATGCAAGAGTCTACTCCTGAAGGGCCGATCCTGCATTTTGAGGCCAGACAAATCCTACTTTGTTTCCGATGATATCTCTAAACATTGAAATCGCTGCGTTCAATTTGAAAGCCATATTCAATGATACAGACCCAGTGACCTGAATTAGCATTATTTTGAAGAAATGGGTTTATGCCGCAAAACGATCTTTCTGTACACTTTCATATTCCTGGAGACATTTTAGAATAGCCAACTCTATGGGCAGACTTCCCCTACATTTCTCTCCTCTCCATTCAGAATACGGTGTTAAATAATAAAAAAAAATAATAATAAAAATAATAATATTAATAATAATAATAATAATAATAATAATAATAATAATAATAATAATAATAATAATAATAATAATAATAATAATAATAATAATAAAAATAATAATCTTTGAAGCAATAGAGGAGTCTGGAGCCCTCGGAGACTCAAATTCCTGCAGACATTTTTGAATCGCCATCTCTATGGGTAGATTTCCCGTACATTTCTCTCCTCTCCATTCAGAATACGGTGTTAAATAATAAATAATAATAATAATAATAATAATAATAATAATAATAATAATAATAATCTTCGAAGCAATAGAGGAGCCTGGAGCCCTCGGAGACTTTCAAATTCCTGCAGACATTTTTGAATCGCCATCTCTATGGGTAGATTTCCCGTACATTTCTCTCCTCTCCATTCAGAATACGGTGTTAAATAATAAATAAAAATGATAATAAAAACAATAATAATTATAATAATAATAATAATAATAATAATAATAATAATAATAATAATAATCTTCGAAGCAATAGAGGAGCCTGGAGCCCTCAGAGACTTTCAAATTCCTGCAGACGTTTTTGAATCGCCATCTCTATGGGTAGATTTCCCGTACATTTCTCTCCTCACCTTTCAGATGACGATGTTAAATAATAAATGAAAATAATAATAATAATAATAATAATAATAATAATAATAATAATAATAATAATTTCGGTGCAATATAGGAGTCCAGAGCCCTCCGGAGACCTCCTAATTCCTGGAGACATTTCGGAATCGCCATCTCTATGGGCAGATTTCCCCTACATTTCTCTCTTCGCCTTTCAGAAGACGGTGTTAAATAAAGAATAAAGAATAAAGAATAATGAATAAAGAATAATGAATAATGAAAAATGAATAATAAAGAATAGAAAATAAATAAAAAATAAAAAATAAAAAATAAAAAATGAAAAATGAAAAATAATTAATAATAAAAAATAATGATAATGATAATAATAATAATAATAATAATAATAATAATAATAATAATAATAATAATAATAATAATAATAATAATAATAATAATAATAATAATAATAATATCTATGAAATATTTATATCCATATTTCCTTTCCCGGATGAGATACTCAAAAGTGTCCATAAAATATGCAATTTACAAATAGTGACACTTTTGAGTAATCACTCAATTTTTTATTAAGTATATTTTGAATATACAGTATATCAAATGTACGCTGGCATCACGAACTTCTGTTTATGTACGCTGGCATCACGAATTCCGTTTGCTTGACTATGTTGACATGTCAGTTCGAAGTCGTTTGGTAAGGAAACCGAGCTATTTTCTTTTCATAACCCCTTCCCCCTTCCTCAACATATTTTGCTAATAATTGCTTTCCCAGAATTTAAATAACCACCTAATTACTGTGCAAGAAGATGAGAACTGCAGGATTGCATTATTTTGGAGTAAATGGAGAGCGTGGTGTTGTAAACAATTACTTTTTGTTTCTCAGTGAACACCTTTCTATAAAATACGTTTAGTGAACAATAAAGAACACTATCTTGATAATGTGAACAATATAATCTTAAGACATCCTTAGAAAACAAGTTTTTATAGAATACGTTCAGTGAACAATAACAAACCTTAACTTGATAGTGTCTAAAATATAATTTCAAAGACATCAAAATTGATGTCTCTATCAATTTGAATCTGACATCCGCTGTATAATCTCAGAAATTAAAAAAATATCGAAGAGGGCCCATTGGAAGATATTTCTTTTCCTCAGAAAACTCCTTTTTATTATATATGTTTAGAGAACAATAAATAGAAGAATAAAGAACACTATCTTGATCAAATGTCCAAAATATAATTTTAAAGACATCAAAATTGATGTCTTTGTTAATTTAAATCTATCGACGTATCAGGAATTGAAAAAAAAAAAAAGACCCTAATGCCGGATTTTTTTTTTTTTTTTTTTGCCTTCCTTCAGAAAACACCTTTTTATGAGATACGTTTAGTGTACAATATGGAACTCTATTTTGATAACGTATACAATATAATCTTAAGACATCCTCAGCAAACACCTTTCTATAGAATAGATTTATTGTGCAATAAAGAACTCTGTATAATATATAATTTCAAAGACATCAAAATTGACGTCTTTATCAATTCAAATCTGATGACGTCGGCTGTATAAGGAATCGAAACACACCGAACAGGGACAAGTTTCCAAAGGATCGCTGATTCCTACAAGGACCCGGTTCCTACAGAGCTATAATTACCTCGGCTACTCCTTCAAAAAACCAGTTCCCTGGCTGGAAAATCTCCTTGGTAACGCCAAGTTTCTAACGTAACACGTATGAAGTTCCTCTATTGCCTGATAATATCCTAAGTTACAGCAAATGTTTTTAGGTCGAACAGGCAGACATTAAGTCTTTTAATAATTTATGTATGACATATCTGTTTTGACGTTGTTACTGTTTTTAGAATGATTTATTGCTAATTTGTCCTCATCATTTATTTATTTCCTTATTTCCTTTCCTCGCTGGGATATTTTTCCTTGTTGGTGCCCTTGGGCTTATAGTATCTTGCTTTTCCAAGTAAAGTTGTGGAGCCCTCGGGCTTATAGCACCTTGCTTTTCCAACTAGGGTTGTGAATCCCTTGGGCTTATAGCATCTTGCTTTTCCAACTAGGGTTGTGAATCCCTTGGCCTTATAGTATCTTGCTTTTCCAACTAGGGTTGTGGAGCCCTTGGGCTTACAGCATCTTGATTTTCCAACTAGGGTTGTGGAGCCCTTGGCCATATAGCATCTTGCTTTTTCAACTAGGGTTGTGGAGCCCTTTGGGTTACAGCATCTTGCTTTTCCAACTAGGGTTGTGGAGCCCTTGGGCTTATAGTATCTTGCTTTTCCAACTAGGGTTGTGGAGCCCTTGGGCTTACAGCATCTTGCTTTTCCAACTAGGGTTGTGGAGCCCTTGGGCTTATAGCATCTTGCTTTTCCAACTAGGGTTGTGAATCCCTTGGGCTTATAGCATCTTGCTTTTCCCACTAGGGTTGTGGAGCCCTTGGGCTTATAGTATCTTGCTTTTCCAACTAGGGTTGTGAATCCCTTGGGCTTATAGCACCTTGCTTTTCCAACTAGGGTTGTGGAGCCCTTGGGCTTACAGCATCTTGCTTTTCCAACTAGGGTTGTGAATCCCTTGGGCTTATAGCATCTTGCTTTTCCAACTAGGGTTGTGGAGCCCTTGGGCTTATAGTATCTTGCTTTTCCAACTAGGGTTGTGGAGCCCTTGGGCTTACAGCATCTTGCTTTTCCAACTAGGGTTGTGGAGCCCTTGGGCTTATAGCATCTTGCTTTTCCAACTAGGGTTGTGAATCCCTTGGGCTTACAGCATCTTGCTTTTCCAACTAGGGTTGTGGAGCCCTTGGGCTTATAGTATCTTGCTTTTCCAACTAGGGTTGTGGAGCCCTTGGGCTTACAGCATCTTGATTTTCCAACTAGGGTTGTGGAGCCCTTGGGCTTATAGCATCTTGCTTTTTCAACTAGGGTTGTGGAGCCCTTGGGGTTACAGCATCTTGCTTTTCCAACTAGGGTTGTGGAGCCCTTGGGCTTACAGCATCTTGCTTTTTCAACTAGGGTTGTGAATCCCTTGGGCTTATAGCATCTTGCTTTTCCAACTAGGGTTGTGAATCTCTTGGGCTTATAGCACCTTGCTTTTCCAACTAGGGTTGTGGAGCCCTTGGGCTTACAGCATCTTGCTTTTCCAACTAGGGTTGTGAATCCCTTGGGCTTATAGCATCTTGCTTTTCCAACTAGGGTTGTGGAGCCCTTGGGCTTATAGTATCTTGCTTTTCCAACTAGGGTTGTGGAGCCCTTGGGCTTACAGCATCTTGATTTTCCAACTAGGGTTGTGGAGCCCTTGGGCTTATAGCATCTTGCTTTTTCAACTAGGGTTGTGGAGCCCTTGGGGTTACAGCATCTTGCTTTTCCAACTAGGGTTGTGGAGCCCTTGGGCTTACAGCATCTTGATTTTCCAACTAGGGTTGTGGAGCCCTTGGGCTTATAGCATCTTGCTTTTTCAACTAGGGTTGTGGAGCCCTTGGGGTTACAGCATCTTGCTTTTCCAACTAGGGTTGTGGAGCCCTTGGGCTTATAGTATCTTGCTTTTCCAACTAGGGTTGTGGAGCCCTTGGGCTTACAGCATCTTGCTTTTCCAACTAGGGTTGTGGAGCCCTTGGGCTTATAGCATCTTGCTTTTTCAACTAGGGTTGTGGAGCCCTTGGGCTTACAGCATCTTGTTTTTCCAACTAGGGTTGTGGAGCCCTTGGGCTTACAGCATCTTGCTTTTCCAACTAGGGTTGTGAATCCCTTGGGCTTATAGCATCTTGCTTTTCCAACTAGGGTTGTGGAGCCCTTGGGCTTATAGTATCTTGCTTTTCCAACTAGGGTTGTGGAGCCCTTGGGCTTACAGCATCTTGCTTTTCCAACTAGGGTTTTGGAGCCCTTGGGCTTATAGCATCTTGCTTTTCCAACTAGGGTTGTGAATCCCTTGGGCTTATAGCATCTTGCTTTTCCAACTAGGGTTGTGGAGCCCTTGGGCTTATAGTATCTTGCTTTTCCAACTAGGGTTGTGGAGCCCTTGGGCTTACAGCATCTTGCTTTTCCTACTAGGGTTGTGAATCCATTGGGCTTATAGCATCTTGCTTTTCCAACTAGGGTTGTGAATCCCTTGGGCTTATAGCATCTTGCTTTTCCAACTAGGGTTGTGGAGCCCTTGGGCTTACAGTATCTTGCTTTTCCAACCAGGGTTGTGAATCCCTTGGGCTTATAGCATCTTGCTTTTCCAACTAGGGTTGTGGAGCCCTTGGGCTTATAGTATCTTGCTTTTCCAACTAGGGTTGTGGAGCCCTTGGGCTTACAGCATCTTGCTTTTCCAACTAGGGTTGTGAATCCCTTGGGCTTATAGCATCTTGCTTTTCCAACTAGGGTTGTGGAGCCCTTGGGCTTATAGTATCTTGCTTTTCCAACTAGGGTTGTGGAGCCCTTGGGCTTACAGCATCTTGCTTTTCCAACTAGGGTTGTGGAGCCCTTGGGCTTATAGCATCTTGCTTTTCAACTAGGGTTGTGGAGCCCTCGGGTGGTATTTGTTCAGTTAGCGGAGGTGGTTGCTGGTTTTAGCCTTTATCTATTCAGTAAGCAGAAGTGGTTCGTTTTGGCCAGTATTCATTCAGTAAGCGGAAGTGGTTGTTCATTTTAGCCGGTATTTATTCACTAAGCGGAAGTGGTTGTTCGTTTTATCCGTTATTTATTAGGTAACCGAAGTTCGCAGGCGGTTGTCGGCTTTTTATAGTGTTATCTTGGCTTGGTCCAACTGAAGCCTTCCGACCTATTAGGTTTCAAGGTCAAACGTGGATGCAAACGCTGGTTCGAAAATAGGTCAAAGGTTACTTCTTTTAAGGTAAGGAATTGGAAATTGAAATGAAATAGAGATTGGTTAATTCTACAGAGATTTTTTAAGGTATTTCTAAAGATGGCTTGTTTTACTGTAGAAGATAGAAATTTTTCTCCGAAATCCCAATGAAATCCTTTTCGAGTCTTTGTCTAAAATCCCCAGAAATCCTCCACTGTTGATCCACCACCAAACTTTTTCAATCTCTCTCCACCACGATAGGAGTCCCGACTGTTTTAGCTATTTCCTCTGGTTCTGCCCATTCCAAAAGTTAATTATGTATTATAGCAAAGGAAAAATGATTAATAATTAGGTCTGAAGCACCAACTTTGGTTTTATTTTGTTTGGAAGTTAAAGTCCTTACGTTTATTAAAAAAGAAAGAGGATACTTTTTGACAATATGTAAGGAGAATTGATAAACATATTGAAACGATAAATAATCTCTCTCTCTCTCTCTCTCTCTCTCTCTCTCTCTCTCTCTCTCTCTCTCTCTCTCTCTCTCTCTCTCTCTGGCCTTGTAAAGTATTTAGGGTAATAAAGGAGGTTATCAAAGAAGCCTTGTCTGCAAAGTCTCTGTATCTTCCTTAATGCAATAAGGATATCTTAAAAGGACATCTTAAAGTCCAGACTAAACTGAATCCAAAAAACATTTGCCTTAACGATTCTTTTGCTGTTTTACTTTGATTTTTAGAGATAATAATAATAATAATAATAATAATAATAATAATAATAATAATAATGTCATCGTTGATTATGAACATTATTATGGAAACGACTTTGGGTATACATTTGATGCACACGGGTATATATATATATATATATATATATATATATATATATATATATATATATATGTATATATGTATATATATATATATATATATGCATGTATATATATAATGAATATAAAAAGATAGTATAGAAATAGGGTTTAAAGTATTAACAGTGACAGGAAATAGATCCGCTAAGAATTAATTTGTAAAAGAATTTTTCCATATTATGATATATCATTGTTTTCTGTTTACATCTTCCTTTTATTTTCTCAAACACCTACAACTTCCAGAAAACTTATAATCTCTTGAGAAGGTTTTGCAGTTAAGCTGAAGTTTCGTGACAGATCCAGCATTAATTGCGAGTGGAAAGAATTACCAAGATCAACCCTTGCTCGTTCAACAATGTTTTGGATTCTCTCTCTCTCTCTCTCTCTCTCTCTCTCTCTCTCTCTCTCTCTCTCTCTCTCTCTCTCTCTCTCTCTCTCTCTGAGAACAAAGGCTGGGCTTCTGTAGTAAGGTAGAACGTTTGAGCGAGAACAATGTCTAGATAGTTTATGAAGCCAGGGAGGCCATTCAACTCTAGTCAAAAGTTAGAAAGTGCCAATGAAGGTAAAGGGACGTTGAGAAGAACCATCAAGAAATGCTTACAGTACACCTCGTGAAATAAAATAACAGCACGATCTCATCTGGGGAGTGAAAATCCTGTTTTCCTTCCGAGCGGAGAAGAAAGTCAATTAGGAGTTATTTTTGTTTATTTGATAAAGAGATCACCAGAAAGAGAGAGAGGTTAGGTTATGATGGCTGCACTCTGTCATTTGATGGAGTTACTGCTTCAATACCTCCATGAGAGAGAGAGAGAGAGAGAGAGAGAGAGAGAGAGAGAGAGAGAGAGAGAGAGAGAGAGAGAGCGCTGTTCTGTTGACCCATTTCATTTTCTCTCTCTCTCTCTGGGAATTATGCCATAATTGTCTGTTGACGACGATTTCACGTCCCGTCAGAAGCCAGGAACTCTGCTCCTGACAATAGAATTAGATTCGTTAGGAAGAAAGAGAAGAAGAAGGAGATGAGAAGATTGTTTTGATCCCTGTCTCAACACGCTCCGCAGCCTAAAGGGGGCATGATGTCCGGAGGACATTAGTCCTGGTAGAAGGAAGATTGATTCTTCCTGTAAGGGGATAAAGGGAGGCCCTATCCAAGCCACAAGTAAGAGGAGGAAATGTAGACTCCCATTGTCTGACAGAGAGGAGAGAGCATGAGCTGCTGAGGACATTACTCCCAGTAGAAGGAATATTGATTCTTCCTGTAAGGGGATAAAGGGAGGCCCTATCCAATCCACCAGTAGGTGGAGGAGACACAGACTCCCATTGTCTGAGAGAGAGAGGAGAGAGCATGAGGTGCTGAGGACATTACTCCTGGTAGAAGGAAGATTGATTCTTCCTGTGAAGGGATAAAGGGAGGCCCTATCCAATCCACCAGTAGGTGGAGGAGACACAGACGCCCATTGTCTGAGAGAGGGAGGAGAGAGCATGAGGTGCTAAGGACATTACTCCTGGTAAAAGAAAGATTGATTCTTCCTGTAAGGGGATAAATGGAGGCCCCTTCCAATCCACCAGTAGGAGGAGGAGACGCAGACACCCATTGTCTGATTTGAGGAGAGAGCATAAGGGGCTGAGGACATTACTCCTAGTAGAAAGAAGATTGATTCTTCCTGTAAAGGAGTAAAGGGAGGCCCTATCCAATTCACCAGTAGGAGGAGGAGATGCAGACGCCCATTGTCTAACTGAGGCAGGAGAAAGCATGAGGTGCTGAGGACATTACTCTTGGTAGAAGGAAGATTCATTCTTTCTGTAAAGGGATAAAAGGAGGCCCTATTCAATCCACCAGTAGGAGGAGGAGATGCAGACGCCTATTGTCTGACTGAGAGAGGAAAGAGCATGAGGTGCTGAGGACATTACTCCTGGTAAAAAGAAGATTGATTCTTCCTGTAAAGGGATAACAGGAGGCCCTATTCAATCCACCAGTAGGAGGAGGAGACGCAGACGACCATTGTCTGACTGAGATAGGAGAGAGCATGAGGTGCTGAGGATATTACTCCTGGTAAAAGGAAGATTGATTCTTCCTGTGAAGGGATAAAGGGAGGCCCCTTCCAATCCACCAGTAGGAGGAAGAGACATAGACGCCCATTGTCTGATTGAGGAGAGAGCATGAGGTGCTGAGGACATTACTCCTGGTAGAAGGAAGATTGATTCTTCCTGTAAAGGAGTAAAGGGAGGCCCTATCCAATTCACCATTAGGAGCAGGAGACGCAGACGCCCATTGTCTAACTGAGACAGGAGAAATCATGAGGTGCTGAGGACATTACTCTTCGTAGAAGGAAGATTGATTCTTCCTGTAAAGGGATAAAGGGAGGTCCTATTCAATCCACCAGTAGGAGGAGGAGATGCAGACGCCTATTGTCTGACTGAGAGAGGAGAGAGCATGAGGTGCTAAGGACATTACTCCTGGTAAAAAGAAGATTGATTCTTCCTATAAAGGGATAAAGGGAGGCCCTATCCAATCCACCAGTAGGAGGAGGAGACACAGACGCCCATTGTCGGACAGAGAGGATAGAGCATAAGGTGCTGAGGACATCACTCTTGGTAGAAGGAAGATTGGTTCTTCCTGTAAAGGGATAAAGGGAGGCCCTATCCAATCCACCAGTAGGAGGAGGAGACGCAGATGCCCATTTTCTGACAGAGAGGAGAGAGCATGAGGTGCTGAGGACATTACTCCTTGTAAAAGGAAGATTGATTCTTCCTGTAAGGAGATAAAGGGAGGCCCTATTCAATCCAACAGTAGTAGGAGGAGGAGACGCAGACGACCATTGTCTGACTGAGATAGGAAAGAGCATGAGGTGCTAAAGATATTACTCCTGGTAAAAGGAAGATTGATTCTTCCTGAAAAGGGATAAAGGGAGGCCCCTTCCAATCCACCAGTAGGAGGAGGAGACACAGACGCCCATTGTCTGATTGATGAGAAAGCATGAGGTGCTGAGGACATTACTCCTGGTAGAAGGAAGATTGATTCTTCCTGTAAAGGAGTAAAGGGAGGCCCTATCCAATTCACCAGTAGGAGGAGGAGATGCAGTCGCCCATTGTCTAACTGAGACAGGAGAAAGGATGAGGTGCTGAGGACATTACTCTTGGTAGCAGGAAGACTGATTCTTCCTGTAAAGGGATAAAGGGAGGCCCTATCCAATCCACCAGTAGGAGGAGGAGATGCAGACGCCTATTGTCTGACTGAGAGAGGAGAGAGGATGAGGTGCTGAGGACATTACTCCTGGTAGAAGGAAGATTGATTCTTCCTGTAATGGGATAAAAGGAGGCCCTATTCAATCCACCAGTAGGAGGAGGAGACGCAGACGCCCTTTGTCTGAGAGAGAGAGAGGAGAGACCATGAGGTGCTGAGGACATTACTCTTGGTAAAAGGAAGATTGATTCTTCCTGTAAAGGGATAAAAGGAGGTCCTATTCAATCGACCAGTAGGAGGAGGAGACGCAGACGCCCATTTCCTGACTGAGAGAGGAGAGAGCATGAGGTGCTGAGGACATTACTCTTGGTAGAAGGAAGATTGATTCTTTTTGTAGAGGGATAAAGGGAGGCCCTATCCAATCCACCAGTAGGAGGAGGAGACGCAGACACCTATTGTCTGACTGAGAGAGGAAAGAGCATGAGGTGCTTAGGACATTACTCCTGGTAAAAAGAAGATTGATTTTTCTTGTAAACGGATAAAGGGAGGCCCTATCCAATCCACCAGTAGGAGAAGGCGACACAGACGCCTATTGTCTAACTGAGATAGGAGAGAGCATGAGGTGCTGAGGACATTACTTCTGGTAGAAGGAAGATTGATTCTTCCTGTAAAGGGATAAAAGGAGGCCCTATTCAATCCACCAGTAGGAGGAGGAGACACAGACACCCATTTTCTGACTGAGATAGGAGAGAGCATGAGGTGCTGAGGACATTACTCCTGGTAAAAGGAAGATTGATTCTTCCTGTAAGGGGATAAAGGGAGGCCGTATTCAATCCAACAGTAGTAGGGGGAGGAGACGCAGACGACCATTGTCTGACTGAGGTAGGAGAGAGCATGAAGTGCTGAGGATATTACTCCTGGTAAAAGGAAGATTGGTTCTTCCTGTAAAGGGATAAAGGGAGGCCCCTTCCACTCCACCAGTAGGAGGAGGAGACACAGACGCCCATTGTGTGATTGAGGAGAGAGCATGAGGTGCTGAGGACATTACTCTTGGTAGAAGGAAGGTTGGTTTTTCCTGTAAAGGAGTAAAGGGAGGCCCTATCCAATCCAGCAGTAAGAGGAGGAGACGCCGACACCCATTGTCTAAATGAGACAGGAGAAAGCATGAGGTGCTGAGGACATTACTCCTGGTAGAAGGAAGATTGATTCTTCCTGTGAAGGGATAAAGGGAGGCCCTATCCAATCCACCAGTAGGTGGAGGAGACACAGACGCCCATTGTCTGAGAGAGGGAGGAGAGAGCATGAGGTGCTAAGGACATTACTCCTGGTAAAAGAAAGATTGATTCTTCCTGTAAGGGGATAAATGGAGGCCCCTTCCAATCCACCAGTAGGAGGAGGAGACGCAGACACCCATTGTCTGATTTGAGGAGAGAGCATAAGGGGCTGAGGACATTACTCCTAGTAGAAAGAAGATTGATTCTTCCTGTAAAGGAGTAAAGGGAGGCCCTATCCAATTCACCAGTAGGAGGAGGAGATGCAGACGCCCATTGTCTAACTGAGGCAGGAGAAAGCATGAGGTGCTGAGGACATTACTCTTGGTAGAAGGAAGATTCATTCTTCCTGTAAAGGGATAAAAGGAGGCCCTATTCAATCCACCAGTAGGAGGAGGAGATGCAGACGCCTATTGTCTGACTGAGAGAGGAGAGAGCATGAGGTGCTGAGGACATTACTCCTGGTAAAAAGAAGATTGATTCTTCCTGTAAAGGGATAACAGGAGGCCCTATTCAATCCACCAATAGGAGGAGGAGACGCAGACGACCATTGTCTGACTGAGATAGGAGAGAGCATGAGGTGCTGAGGATATTACTCCTGGTAAAAGGAAGATTGATTCTTCCTGTGAAGGTATAAAGGGAGGCCCCTTCCAATCCACCAGTAGGAGGAAGAGACATAGACGCCCATTGTCTGATTGAGGAGAGAGCATGAGGTGCTGAGGACATTACTCCTGGTAGAAGGAAGATTGATTCTTCCTGTAAAGGAGTAAAGGGAGGCCCTATCCAATTCACCATTAGGAGCAGGAGACGCAGACGCCCATTGTCTAACTGAGACAGGAGAAATCATGAGTTGCTGAGGACATTACTCTTGGTAGAAGGAAGATTGATTCTTCCTGTAAAGGGATAAAGGGAGGTCCTATTCAATCCACCAGTAGGAGGAGGAGATGCAGACGCCTATTGTCTGACTGAGAGAGGAGAGAGCATGAGGTGCTAAGGACATTACTCCTGGTAAAAAGAAGATTGATTCTTCCTATAAAGGGATAAAGGGAGGCCCTATCCAATCCACCAGTAGGAGGAGGAGACACAGACGCCCATTGTCGGACTGAGAGGATAGAGCATAAGGTGCTGAGGACATCACTCTTGGTAGAAGGAAGATTGGTTCTTCCTGTAAAGGGATAAAGGGAGGCCCTATCCAATCCACCAGTAGGAGGAGGAGACGCAGATGCCCATTTTCTGACAGAGAGGAGAGAGCATGAGGTGCTGAGGACATTACTCCTTGTAAAAGGAAGATTGATTCTTCCTGTAAGGAGATAAAGGGAGGCCCTATTCAATCCAACAGTAGTAGGAGGAGGAGACGCAGACGACCATTGTCTGACTGAGATAGGAGAGAGCATGAGGTGCTAAAGATATTACTCCTGGTAAAAGGAAGATTGATTCTTCCTGAAAAGGGATAAAGGGAGGCCCCTTCCAATCCACCAGTAGGAGGAGGAGACACAGACGCCCATTGTCTGATTGATGAGAAAGCATGAGGTGCTGAGGACATTACTCCTGGTAGAAGGAAGATTGATTCTTCCTGTAAAGGAGTAAAGGGAGGCCCTATCCAATTCACCAGTAGGAGGAGGAGATGCAGTCGCCCATTGTCTAACTGAGACAGGAGAAAGGATGAGGTGCTGAGGACATTACTCTTGGTAGCAGGAAGACTGATTCTTCCTGTAAAGGGATAAAGGGAGGCCCTATCCAATCCACCAGTAGGAGGAGGAGATGCAGACGCCTATTGTCTGACTGAGAGAGGAGAGAGGATGAGGTGCTGAGGACATTACTCCTGGTAGAAGGAAGATTGATTCTTCCTGTAATGGGATAAAAGGAGGCCCTATCCAATCCACCAGTAGGAGGAGGAGACGCAGACGCCCTTTGTCTGAGAGAGAGAGAAGAGAGACCATGAGGTGCTGAGGACATTACTCTTGGTAAAAGGAAGATTGATTCTTCCTGTAAAGGGATAAAAGGAGGTCATATTCAATCGACCAGTAGGAGGAGGAGACGCAGACGCCCATTTCCTGACTGAGAGAGGAGAGAGCATGAGGTGCTGAGGACATTACTCTTGGTAGAAGGAAGATTGATTCTTTTTGTAGAGGGATAAAGGGAGGCCCTATCCAATCCACCAGTAGGAGGAGGAGACGCAGACACCTATTGTCTGACTGAGAGAGGAAAGAGCATGAGGTGCTTAGGACATTACTCCTGGTAAAAGGAAGATTGATTTTTCTTGTAAACGGATAAAGGGAGGTCCTATCCAATCCACCAGTAGGAGAAGGCGACACAGACGCCTATTGTCTAACTGAGATAGGAGAGAGCATGAGGTGCTGAGGACATTACTTCTGGTAGAAGGAAGATTGATTCTTCCTATAAAGGGATAAAGGGAGGCCCTATCCAATCCACCAGTAGGAGGAGGAGACACAGACGCCCATTGTCGGACTGAGAGGATAGAGCATAAGGTGCTGAGGACATCACTCTTGGTAGAAGGAAGATTGGTTCTTCCTGTAAAGGGATAAAGGGAGGCCCTATCCAATCCACCAGTAGGAGGAGGAGACGCAGATGCCCATTTTCTGACAGAGAGGAGAGAGCATGAGGTGCTGAGGACATTACTCCTTGTAAAAGGAAGATTGATTCTTCCTGTAAGGAGATAAAGGGAGGCCCTATTCAATCCAACAGTAGTAGGAGGAGGAGACGCAGACGACCATTGTCTGACTGAGATAGGAGAGAGCATGAGGTGCTAAAGATATTACTCCTGGTAAAAGGAAGATTGATTCTTCCTGAAAAGGGATAAAGGGAGGCCCCTTCCAATCCACCAGTAGGAGGAGGAGACACAGACGCCCATTGTCTGATTGATGAGAAAGCATGAGGTGCTGAGGACATTACTCCTGGTAGAAGGAAGATTGATTCTTCCTGTAAAGGAGTAAAGGGAGGCCCTATCCAATTCACCAGTAGGAGGAGGAGATGCAGTCGCCCATTGTCTAACTGAGACAGGAGAAAGGATGAGGTGCTGAGGACATTACTCTTGGTAGCAGGAAGACTGATTCTTCCTGTAAAGGGATAAAGGGAGGCCCTATCCAATCCACCAGTAGGAGGAGGAGATGCAGACGCCTATTGTCTGACTGAGAGAGGAGAGAGGATGAGGTGCTGAGGACATTACTCCTGGTAGAAGGAAGATTGATTCTTCCTGTAATGGGATAAAAGGAGGCCCTATTCAATCCACCAGTAGGAGGAGGAGACGCAGACGCCCTTTGTCTGAGAGAGAGAGAGGAGAGACCATGAGGTGCTGAGGACATTACTCTTGGTAGAAGGAAGATTGATTCTTTTTGTAGAGGGATAAAGGGAGGCCCTATCCAATCCACCAGTAGGAGGAGGAGACGCAGACACCTATTGTCTGACTGAGAGAGGAAAGAGCATGAGGTGCTTAGGACATTACTCCTGGTAAAAGGAAGATTGATTTTTCTTGTAAACGGATAAAGGGAGGCCCTATCCAATCCACCAGTAGGAGAAGGCGACACAGACGCCTATTGTCTAACTGAGATAGGAGAGAGCATGAGGTGCTGAGGACATTACTTCTGGTAGAAGGAAGATTGATTCTTCCTGTAAAGGGATAAAAGGAGGCCCTATTCAATCCACCAGTAGGAGGAGGAGACACAGACACCCATTTTCTGACTGAGATAGGAGAGAGCATGAGGTGCTGAGGACATAACTCCTGGTAAAAGGAAGATTGATTCTTCCTGTAAGGGGATAAAGGGAGGCCGTATTCAATCCAACAGTAGTAGGGGGAGGAGACGCAGACGACCATTGTCTGACTGAGGTAGGAGAGAGCATGAGGTGCTGAGGATATTACTCCTGGTAAAAGGAAGATTGGTTCTTCCTGTAAAGGGATAAAGGGAGGCCCCTTCCACTCCACCAGTAGGAGGAGGAGACACAGACGCCCATTGTGTGATTGAGGAGAGAGCATGAGGTGCTGAGGACATTACTCTTGGTAGAAGGAAGGTTGGTTTTTCCTGTAGAGGAGTAAAGGGAGGCCCTATCCAATCCAGCAGTAAGAGGAGGAGACGCCGACACCCATTGTCTAAATGAGACAGGAGAAAGCATGAGGTACTGAGGACATTACTTTTGGTAGAAGGAAGATTGATTCTTCCTGTAAAGGGATACAGGGAGGCCCAATCCAATCCACCAGTAGGAGGAGGAGACACAGATGCTTATTGTCCGACTGAGAGAGGAGAGAGCATGAGGTGCTGAGGACATTACTCCTGGTAGAAGGAAGATTGATTCTTGCTGTAAAGGAGTAAAGGGAGGTCCTATCCAATCCACCAGTAAGAGGAGGAGATGCAGACGCCTATTGTCTGACTGAGACAGCAGAAAGCATGAGGTGCTAAGAACATTACTTTTGGTAGAAGGAAGATTGATTCTTCCTGTAAAGGGATACAGGGAGGCCCTATCCAATCCACCAGTAAGAGGAGGAGACGCAGACACCCATTGTCTAAATGAGACAGGAGAAAGCATGAGGTGCTGAGGACATTACTTTTGGTAGAAGGAAGATTGATTCTTCCTGTAAAGGGATACAGGGAGGCCCAATCCAATCCACCAGTAGGAGGAGGAGACACAGATGCTTATTGTCTGACTGAGAGAGGAGAGAGCATGAGGTGCTGAGGACATTACTCCTGGTAGAAGGAAGATTGATTCTTGCTGTAAAGGAGTAAAGGGAGGTCCTATCCAATCCACCAGTAAGAGGAGGAGATGCAGACGCCCATTTTCTGACTGAGACAGGAGAAAGCATGAGGTGCTGAGGACATTACTCTTGGTAGAAGGAAGATTGATTCTTCCTGTAAAGGGATAAAGGGAGGCCCTATCCAATCCACCAGTAGGAGGAGGAGACACAGACGTCCATTTCTGATTGAGGAGAGAGCATGAGGTGCTGAGGACATTACTCCTGGTAGGAGGAAGATTGATTCTTCCTGTAAAGGGATAAAGGGAGGCCCTATTCAATCCACCAGTAGGAGGAGGAGATGCAGACGCCCATTTTCTGACTGAGAGAGGAGAGAGCATGAGGTGCTGAGGACCTTACTCCTGGTAAAAAGAAGATTCATTCTTCCTGTAAAGGGATAAAGGGAGGCCCTATCCAATCCACCAGTAGGAGGAGGAGACACAGACGCTCATTGTCTGACTGAGATAGGAGAGAGCATGAGGTGCTGAGGACATTACTCCTGCTAGAAGGAAGATTGATTTTTTCTGCAAAGGGATAAAGGAAGGCCCTATTCAATCCACCATTAGGAGGAAGAGACGCATACTCCCATTGTATGACTGAGAGAGGAGAGAACATGAGGTGCTGAGGACATTACTCCTTGTAAAAGGAAGATTGATTCTTCCTGTAAAGGGATAAAGGGAGCCCCTATCCAATCCACCAGTAGGAGGAGGAGACACAGACGCCCATTTTCTGAGAGAGAGGAGAGAGCATGAGGTGCTGAGGACATTACTCCCAGTAGAAGGAAGATTGATTCATTCTCTAAGGGGCTGAAAAGGCCCGATGCCATATGGGGTTTGAGGGTTGGTGAGGCGAGACTTATGGGGAGGGTTAAAGAGGGACGCAAAGGAGAAAACTGTAATGAATGTTGATCCTGGAAACCATTTCCCCCACAATATGTAGAATGAAAGACTCGTCGTTGTCATCACTTTGTGTAGTGTGGGAGGGAAAGGATTGGACTTCTTCTCAGGATCCCAGGAGTTATCCAATATGCGAGAGAGAGAGAGAGAGAGAGAGAGAGAGAGAGAGAGAGAGAGAGAGAGAGAGAGAGAGAGAGAGAGATTTTCCATGTGGATGGCAAAGTAAACTGAAACCTGGACTGGCGAGATGATTGTAATGGCACCGTGGAGCGTTATCTCGGGTTACTGGGTGCAGAATAGCAAGAGCCTGTGCTTGCCAGAAATGCCAGGTAAACAACGACAACGACAAGCGATATATCTTCATCTCGTGCCAAAGGTGGAAGTGGTTCTTCGTTTACTCAACAAATTTTGCTGTCGGCTGTCAGTTTGTTACACTATTATCTCGTCTTTGGGCCAACTGAATCAACCTTTTCAACCTGTTTACCTACGAGATCAAACGTGGATGCAAACTATTGGGAAAATAGGTCAAACTTTGTGTTCCTCCCAGTGGTCATATTTTATTCTCATCCCGACGGGGGTGGGGGAAGGGCCTTCTCGAAAAGAGCAACACGGAATGGTCAGTATTTTTTTTCTATATTTGAGTCAGTAAAATATGTTGTTTAACAAAGCTAAACGTATGGAGGTTTCCCATCAGTAAAATGAATGGTTCTGATGATTATAAATGTTGCAGGTTTGAGCAAACAGTGCAGCAATACAAATGTCAACTTCTTTTAATACAAAACAAGTTAAAATGAAATTAGATAATTATTAATTGTTATTTAATTAAGGAAAATGAGATATCATCAGAAAGGATATCGATATAGAAAATAACCAGTAAATATAATCGGAGAGGAAAAGCAATTAAAAGTTTGGAATGAAACGTTTTGGAACGTTGGGGGATTTCGTCTTATCATCAAAGGGAAAATCCTTCCGAGATAAACCAACGTTGGAGAAATAGTTAACGAAATTCGTCTGGAAATTCAGCTGATAAGAACACAGGAGTCGAAGATAAGGAGGGAAAAGTCAGAAGTAGAATTCGAATGATGGTGGAATTAGAAGTTTTTTTGAGCTGAGCAAAAATCTAGAGAAGTAACATTTTGTTAATCGCATATTTTGTGTTTATCTATAAAGTGTATGCGTCAATATACCTTATTTGCTTATATATATATATATATATATATATATATATATATATATATATATATATATATATATATATATATATATATATCTATATATATATATATATAGATATATATATATATATATATATATATATATATATATATATATATATAACATTAGTGATGATGTATCTTACACATTCTTTTTAACTACACAGAAGTTAATCTTCAGTTTAATAAGCCTGTCTTCATTGATAGAGGCATTGAAAGATTCACATTATAAGATCCAAGGAACAACTGATAACTAAAGCTATTTTTTGTGAGCTTTACTAAAACATGGCCGCCAGTCTTCTTATGAGCAGAAGGAAGATCTAAACTAATACATTCATGAAATGGAAGGAGAATTCTGTAATCATGAAGAAGAAGAAGAACAACAACAACAACAACATCAACAACAACAACAAGAACAACAACAACATCTAAGCAAAATGTCTCCCTAATAAGAGGCGTTATAGTGTAGACCCGAAATAACTCAAAAGGATGAAGACAAAATTCTGTTTCTCCTCCAGGAAGAGGAAAAGTCATCTCTCCATCAGAGGCAAGATGGAGGATCTTTTGATGGCGTCGAGAGAGGACCAGGTACCCACAGCCATCGGGACCAGGTACCTGGATTCTCCGGATATTAGAGGCTCATGTATGCCTCTGGTACCAGACATGGAATTCTTGTAAACTAAGGAAGATTGCATTATAGTGGTACCTGGTAATTGAGTTTTTGGATAATTCAAATATTTGGTTGTATTTGCCTCAGAGGAATGCAGTTTTTTTTTTCTTTTTCAATTTATTTTGAGAATTTGCTACAAGAAGTTACATGAACTGAATACCTTTACTATGTTAAAGAAGAAATCTGATGTTTTTCATAGGTAAATAATGAGGAATTTATAACATATTTGGAATTTGTGACAAAGAGCATCGATGTTTTAGAATTGCATTTGTTGATTTGAGATTTCGAAAAATCTCCGATATGCATCACTTCATAATAAAGACACCAAGTCGGGTTTTGCATGGCAATATCTCTCTCTCTCTCTCTCTCTCTCTCTCTCTCTCTCTCTCTCTCTCTCTCTCTCTCTCTCTCTCTCTCTCTCTCTCATTCTAAAGTATTGTCCACATATCAGTTAATATTCTAGAGTATTGTGACCCGAAAAATCAAAATACATAAAAAAAAAAATTGATCTTTTCCTCGTAATAAGTCAGGTAATTTTGAACGAATGTTATAGGACCTTTCTGTTAAAATATGAAGTAATATAAATGATATATTGGAAATATCAGGATTCTATAAACAGCTGTCTAAAAGCTGCAGACTTAAAAGGATCTTTTATTTCCTAAACGTCATTCATTTGTCTTCATTAACGAAGAGAATAATAAAGTAAGTTAAATTAGGTAGCTCCCAAAAAGGAATTTTTCCCTTCGAATCACATTTCAACAAAATGATGTAAAAATGAAAGGAAAATGGATAAGTTTTTTAGGAACTTTAGTTTTTTATTTGTTCTTTTTGATGGACTTTTCGCTGTGGTGTGAGATGACAATTAGTGATTTCAGTTTAGTCTTTTCAAAGCGACTTCAAAAGAGGCCGAAATTACTCTGATTTTGGACCATTTTTCACTGTTTTATTCTAAGTCATTTTTTTATTTTCTTCCAGGATAGTGTAATAGAATACTGAATAATCAACTCATTCTAATGATCACAATTTTTTTTTAATACATACATATATAGGCCTAAATATAATAAAGAAATATACAAGATTATAGAAATTCCAGAATATTTAGAATGATCGTTGTATAATAATCAAAATTTGCTTTTACCTTGTTTACTTTCATCCGTCCATTGAATCTTTGATTTAATTATTATTTCTTATCATATCTATTTTCCTCTTCTTTCTAATTTCTGTTATCACAAACACACGCACAAACACACAAACAAATTAAACAACGAGTACTTCAGGCTGATTGATCCAATATTAAATGCCAATAGTGAGAATTACCAATAACAACACTTGCTCCTTCAACTATATCATGCATAATATCTCTCTCTCCCTCTCTCTCTCTCTCTCTCTCTCTCTCTCTCTCTCTCTCTCTCTCTCTTCAAGACTACCTTTCGGTCTGATCCCCTTTTTCTGCCATCATTGTCTACTACCGACGTCCCTTCAGGAGCCAGGAATTCTGCTCCCGACATTGGAATTAGATTCGAATGGAAGAAGAAGAAGAAGAAGAATTGTCAAGCCCTGTCTCTACAGATGCACATTGTCAGACTAAAAGGGGCGAGAGCATGACATATGGAGGATATTACTCCTGGTGGAAGGAAGATTGATTCTTCCTCTTGAGAGAATTAAGGGAGGCGTGATATCACACACCCATCGGAGGGGCTGGAAAGAGGTATGGGGTTTAACCCATACAGTACTACTCCCCATCTTGCTCTTGCGTTACCGTTTTCACAATTGATTATTATTGTTCACCGTTCTTAGTTAGGGTGTACTATTCCCTGTTAGGTGTGGCTCCTGAGCAATGAGGGTTATTGGTAGGGTCAAATCCAATAAAGAGTGATCTCTGAGCTTTATAGCCTTTGATGATTATGAACCGTAACACTGTTGGTGCTCCATTCTCCAAGGTTGGGATGTAGAAGTCTGTGATGTGGAGGTTCTCCAGGAAGTCATTTCCCGTCAATCTAACCATGGGGATTATCTCCTGCAAAATACAGTTTTAAAAAAGAGAAGAAGACGTTTAATTAATCATTGCGTTTTCCTTATAAAAATATTTTCAAAATTAGTTTTTGATCCCAATGCAATTCCAAATCTGATCTTTCAATCACATTCAATGAAAATCTCGTTTTTCTTCCTCAACTTCCATCTGCCACAACTAATGTTTCCTTTTTGGAAAATTCCTCCAACGGGTTCAATAGACATTAAGATATGGATCTGAAACTCTGGAAGATAAATGGTCTTTGATGAATGAGACCAATATTGAATGGAATTATCATCTTTGCATTTAGACCTGCGTGAATAATATGCATTTAGGTTCCACAGCTTAAAAGGTCAGAACATTTCAACCGTAACATTTATATAGTATTGTTATTATTATCAATAATTGTTTATAATACAAATCGAAATAAACAAAGGAAAACTAGTTATTTAATCGAGAAAACATTTTGCGAGTAAAATTTGCAGAAAAAAATAAATATAGAAGAGAAGAATTGAATGGAAGTGTTTTTTTTTTTAAATGTTTTTTCAAAATGTCAATTCCAAAAAAGATTCCAAATTGAAGTATTGAACAAGAAGATAAACGAGAATGGGAAGATAAGACAATGAATGTGATAGAGAAAACAAAAAAGTAAGAGAATTTTTGTATGGAAATCCTCTCCCTTTCCCCTACCCACGCGCTCTCTCTCTCTCTCTCTCTCTCTCTCTCTCTCTCTCTCTCTCTCTCTCTCTCTCTCTCTCTCTCTCTCTCCAGGTCTCATGGCCTCGTCTAGATGGAGCCATCAAATCTCTCATCCTCTTTCTCAGAGTTACGAGATCAATTTGGTATCGAATAGACTGCAATCACATACATGGACACACTCACACACATACAGAAACGTATATTTGCACATTAAAGCATAAAAAAAGGTTTTCTTATTATATGTCTTTCTTAAAATGTTTTTAAGCATTGTAGTTCTAACCTCAGTTCTTAGCCCAAAGTAAACGATGTTACATGTTTACAGTGAGGACCTAATTATACGAGTCAGCCATGGATAATAATCTTTTATATCCTTAGAGGCATAGATTACAGTGTAAAGTTGTTGATATTTATAGAGCAATCCAATGTATAGATGTTGTTAAGCTCATTAAACAAATAATCACACAAGTATTGAATATGTAGGATGTTCAAATTTCTATTTGACTGAAATCCTATTTTACAAAATTTGAAAGCTACGGAATTATGCATTTTATTGAGGCATCCATTTCATTCCCTTCACTGTCAAGCCGTGGATTCCTCTGCTTTCCACAACCTTCTAACTATTATGAGACAGGTGTAGTTACTATACCATTTTCTTTTTTCTTTCTTTTCCCCTGAGTGGGACATGAAATCTCAGTGAAGTTTCCTTCATGCAATCAGATGTCATCAACTGGTTTTCTTTAATCTTCTCTTGACTAAGAGTTTTCTAGAGCTAGTTTCTTTTGTGGATAAAAAAAACGACTTGGAAAACTTTTGCTTCAAAGTAACTTGAAAGGAACTCTACTTCTGCGATAACTTTACAAATTACAGTACTTAAATATCACCTGGTTTGACAAAATGTCTTATTTTAACCTTCGAAGACTATGCTATTATTTCTTCAGGGTTAGGAAAAAGCCGAGAGATATTCACTTCAATGCAAGCATGAATCAAGAGTCCTTCTCTTAAGAGACGAACCTCCATCCCAGCGTTGTAAACAAACGCCCCTTTCCCTGTAGCAGAGGAACCCAGCCCCCCTTTAATAAGTCATTTTTGTGCTTTCACTTTTTACAATACATGTTGGTATCAATATTGATATTAATGTTGATATTCATATTGATATTGATGATAATAACAACAAATAATGTTATCCTCTCGAGAAAATTAATGATTAAGTCCAGGAATAGATTTGATCTTTAGAAATAAGTAGCAGATGAAAGCTGCTTCACATAAATTATGCTATTAAGACATCCTTCATTAATTATTCATTCACGGGTGAATGGAGGTCAAAGTTCAAATAGCCGAGGTCATAGAGGGTCATTCAGACATCATCAGCATCCAAGAATTCCTCATTATTTTCTTGGCCTTATCATTGAGACATCCTTCAGTTGAAGTTTTGTTAAATCGTTGATACTTTTAATCTAGGGGCTCTAATTTACAACTGACCTTAACATTCTACCCACTTAGTCATCAACAGTCATTGCTTGACCATCCTTGGTATTAGCTTAGGTGAAGAGGGAAAGATTGTCTTAATATTACATTTAAACATCAGGTCTCTATGAACATTTACCAACAGAACAATTTGTCTCTTACCCCCACTGCCCAAAAGGTTTCTCTACACCAAAGACTTTAGATCCATGTCAATTTGGGTAATGAAGAAACTTTCCAGTTCCTGTCTCGACCCTCCTCCTCCTCCACTCCTCCTCCACCCCTCTTCCTCCTCTACGACTTCTGGGCTGTGAAGGCTGTCTTTGAGTGTCGAGGGGGGGGGGGGGTCGTTGTTGGAGATGGAGATGAACAGCCAAGGAAAACTTATGTCAGGTAGGATAAAGGCTTGAGACGGCGTGAAGAAGGCAAAGACAGACTGAGAAAGGCCAAAGACATGAAATTGAGAAGCTAAGGGTTGGTTTGGAAAGTTAAAGACAGTCTCAGGACTTGCTCAAAATACCATCCTGAGAGGGAAGTTGGATAATCAATTTGCCTTTGAGGTCAAACGAGGATGCAAACGTTCTTGGGAAAATAGGTCAAAGGTTAATCCTTCTTCAGTAAAGAATCGGAAAGTGAATTGTAATGGATATTGGTTAATTATTCACAGATTTTCGAAGATACTTAAAAAGATGGCTGGCTGTATTGTAGAAGTCAGATAGCTCTCTCCAGAAACCCAATGAAATCCCTCCTGAGTCTTTGTCCAAATTCCCCATAAATCCTCCACTGTTGATCCACCACCAAACTTTTTCAATCCCTCTTCACCACACCTCTATTGGCTTTTCATCTATTTCCTTTAGTTCTGCTCATTCTAAAATCTCAACTTTTTTATCTTCCCTTTCCAAATCCAGATAACTTTATTGTATGCAATGATCATTGCCCTTAGTGTTACAGAATGAGGGACAGAATCATATTCTCTTGTTTGCTGACAGTGTGCCTCTATCGTAAATCAAGACGGTCATTATTAAGTTTGGACCATGTTACTTTTATTCTACTAAATTATATAAGAAGTTGGAACTGGAAAAGTTAGTTATGTATTATACTTTGGTTTTATTTTGTTAAAGTCCTCAGGTTTAAATCAAGGAAAAATTATGCCTAAAACACCAACTTTGTTTTTATTTTGTTTCTTCATTGTAAGTTAAAGTCGTCAAGTTTATTTAAAAAGAAAGATGATAATTTATGAATATATAAGGAGAATTGATAATGATATTGAAACGGTAAACGGTAAACATCTCTCTCTCTCTCTCTCTCTCTCTCTCTCTCTCTCTCTCTCTCTCTCTCTCTCTCTCTCTCTCTCTCTCTCTCTCTAATTGGCTATCAAACACATTTAATGGGAAATAAGTAAGGTTTACTTCCTCTCCTCCGAGAACAAATAATCTTCTCCAGGTGCAAACCAGCATTTAAACTTTCTTGAACAATATTAAACAAAACCGTCTTGCAGACGGCAAAGTAAACTGAGACCTGGTTGGTGGGAGGGATTGCAATTTTACCTTCTTGTGACCAAAGCGGAATTGAATGTTCGTTTTATTTGGTATTTACTCAGTAAGCGAAGTTCTCTGGCGGCTTTCGACTCGTTACAGCCTTATCTCGTCTTTGGTCCAACTGAAACCCTTTTGACCTGTTTGCCTTCGGGGTCAAACAAGGATGCAAATGCTTCTGGGAAAATAGGTCAAAGGTTGTGTTTCTCCCAATGGTCATATTTAATTCTTATCAGAGTGTTTTGTTTATGATTTTGTTTATGTTTGAGTCACTGGAAAGTGTTGCTTTTGTGGAGCTTAGAGTGTATGATTCTGAAAGCACTAAAGAGGGTTTGTTTATTCAAAGATATAAATAGCTATGATTATTGCCTGAAGATCTCGGTTTTTTTCAGAAAGGCAAAAGGTCAAAGTATTCCATAGGAATTAAAAGTATGGAGACTTGTAATTAGAAGATTAAATGTCCTATTTAACAGATGGGAAGGGTTGTATGTGACCCATCACGTTTATCTAAGGATAAAATTATCAATATCGACTAGTACTGTGATAAAATCCTAGAACCTAATACATAGGAAGTTTGAATTGAATTATAGAATTAAAAGATTGGATAAAAATATTATGGTCAATTTCAAACACTCACTTATTAGTCCACTGAACTGTGAATGGATACCAATCTGATGGAGCCAAGAAGAAGGGTGTGGGGCTCTCAACCTCATCCATGAGCACAGCTTGCCTTCATCAAGGGGATGATGTATATGGAAAAACGCGTGAATTTACAACAATATATATATTTCAATATATATATATATATATATATATATATATATATATATATATATATATATATATATATATATATATATATATATATATATATATATATATATATATATATATATATATATATATATTCTTTTTCCTTGAAGTCCAAATGAAAATGGTTAGATGAAGTTGGGTCCGGTGAAGACGTCCAAATAAATTCTTTCCTCTTGACACTAACACCTGAAGATGGGATGAGTTGGGAAGACAAAATGCTCTACGAAGGTAAATGAGAGAGAGAGAGAGAGAGAGAGAGAGAGAGAAGAGAGAGAGAGAGAGAGAGAGAGAGAGAGAGAGAGAGAGAGAGAGAGAGAAGTTGACGTAATTTGAAAACGTTTATAAATTATCTTTTTCTTTTAGTTCGGGAGAATCTATCACTATTGATGTCAACTGCGTAGTTCTATCATGTTACTAACAGATCCTCTAAACCAATATGTGTTCGAATCCTGTTCGGAAGAGAGATGTTCTTCATTTGTTCTTTTTCCAGATTCAAGATTTACTGAGGAAAAGATCTACAGAAATTAGGGTAGACATAATTAAAACATACTAATAAAAAAGATTAATTATCAGGCACACCACAATTGCCTTCGGCAACGCAGAGTGGGTTGCAATGCCCAACGCAGGCAAAATACCGTTGGCAATACCTGCTTGGAAATATTGCCAACTTGTTAATTGGACCTTGTTAATTTGTTAATTGTTGATCAACTTGTTAATTGTATATTTGAACTTGTTAATTGATTAATATCTCATGTGCAATTTATAAGTGTTTTCGTACATATAAATCTACTGGAAATCACATTCAAAAATATACTTTCAGTTTATTAGCCTGTTATGAGTTACTGTTGAAATATGTTCAGTTTACAAATTACTCGTGAGCAAAAATGACATCAGGATAGTTTAGAAGATTAAGAAAGATTTGGGAAACTATATCATAATTTTTATGATAAGGACATAGTTCAGAAAAAAGTTTAATAAAATTTTTAGATTGAAACATAGAACACTAAAATTAATGGTAAAGGTTATGACCCCAAAATTGGCACATTAATTCAATATATTTCGACAAATTTATATGAAAAAATCTTTGTACAGCTCGTTGGCCGAGTTTTGTTATCTAAAATCAATTGATCCCGCATAGAAAGACTGGAAATGTCCGTGCAAGCATTATTTAGAAAATATTAGTTTTTTTTTTTGGATTGTGTCCAATTTCTTAATCCTTAAGTTGGGAGACAAGCTTCTAATATCATGAACTGGCATATCTATAATCTCATCCGCTTGCTCACCTCTCGTTTCCTCAATTGACAAACCTCTAATCTGATCAGCTAACAAGGCTCTAATATCATCATATGGGATTCCTAGAAACCGTTCAGCTGATAAACTTCTGATCCTATCAGATGGAGAATCTCTAATTCCATTTTCTGGTAAACTTGCAAGCTCATCAGATGGCAAACATTTATACCCATAAGCTGGCAAACCTCTAATCCCGTCAGCTGATGAACATCCGAACTCATTTGGTGGTAAACCCCGAATCAGAGACCTAGTTCCATCAGAAGTCAAACCTCTTATCATATCAGCTGATCTCCCTCTAAACGCCTCAGCTGACAAACTTATAATCCCCATCAGCTGGCAAACCTCCAAACCTATTACTTAGCAAAAGTTTAATCCCACCAGCTGGAAATCCTCTGATCACAACAGCTGTCTCACAATGGTATGAATTTTACAGCCTCAGTTACAAAGGAAAGAGTTTGGCCCTTTCACTTAAGAAGATAAGAATATGACAATCTCTCTAAGAAGTAAGAACAATGTGACGAGCCAAGAGTAGGTTGTGACTCAAAAGCGGGATGAAAGCAACTGAGTAACTTTATTACAGAACATCCGTTTATATACATATAAACTCCAGGCAAAAAGGACATAATAAAACATAACAGGCAATTTCATGTTCAACCCACAACTGGTTCTGCTAACAGTTAACGGTGAGAAAAACAGACATGTTATTTCAGGTCCCTATCAGTGCGAGGGGAGAGCGAAGATACAAAGCATAATATATACAAAAAAAAAGAAATGTCGTTACTATGTACGATCGTGTAACATAAGGTTGGTATATGAATCCCCTCCTAAAAATGAGATACTGCACATGTTAAATAGGGTGCCCTGATCTAGAGAGGTGAGCTGTAGGCGGGTCATCTGGCTGGAGATAAGCAGGTTTTAGACGATCAATGGAGACCCAGTCTTCTTTGCCACGAATGTTTAGTAGGAATGCCTGGACTGCGTCGGATCACAAGGAAAGGCCCGTGTAAGGGGTGTTAGCGGTGGCTTGCTAGTGTCGTTGCGTAGGAAGACGTGCGTTCCAGAGTGTAAGTCTGTCGGTATGTGATGCTTCGCTGGGGGCTTGTAAGTCTGGCGGCATGGAGTAAATTTTCCCACGACGTGACATATGTGCTGGAGATCATCGGAGGAGGTTGCAGAAGGAAAAAATTCGGCAAGGATGACCAACGGGTCGCCATACATCATTTCAGCTGCCAAGACGTTGAGGGCGTCTTTTGGAGTGGTCCTTAGTCCCAGGAGGACCCAGGGAAGCTGAGTAAACCAGTTGGAATCCTTGCAGGGGGACATCAAAGCTGCTTTGAGGGAGCGATAAAAACGTTCAACCATTCCATTGGCAGCGGGGTTCTAGGCAGTTGTCTGATGTAGGGTGATGCCCAGGAGATTCGCTAATGATGTCCTCAATTGAGAGGTGAAAGTGGTACCCCTGTCAGAAGTAATATGCTCAGGGATACCAAATCTTACAATCCATCCTGAGAGTAAGGCAGATGTACATGAGGCGGACGTTGCAGTTTCCATGGGAATGGCTTCAGGCCAACGAGTGGAGCGGTCGATGAAGGTAAACAGGTAACGATGTCCTTGTGATGTGGGTAGGGGGCCTACAATGTCGATGTAAATGTGGGCGAATCGACGCTGAGGTTGAGGAAAGATGCCCACTTCTGAATCCGTGTGTCGATGTACTTTGGAAGTTTGGCAAGAAGTTGTGACGGCGCCGAGTAAGGGTGTGAACTCAAAGGCAGATTGGAAACGACTGAGTTATATTATTGTGGAACACTCTCCTTATATACAAAACCTCAAGGCAACAGGACATGACAAGTTCACAAGA
This sequence comes from Palaemon carinicauda, assembly GCF_036898095.1. Classification (NCBI taxonomy): domain Eukaryota; kingdom Metazoa; phylum Arthropoda; class Malacostraca; order Decapoda; family Palaemonidae; genus Palaemon; species Palaemon carinicauda. The sequence continues at coordinate 98,182,401 of NC_090749.1, read as the reverse complement.
CAGACAATATCACAGAGAAAAAACCAGACATGAATTTTCATGTTCGTTTTAGTGCGAGGGAAGAGCGAAGATACAAGCATAATATATACAAAAGGAATTATGTACAATTGTGTGAAACACGGTTGGAACATGGCTCCCCCCCTAAAAATGACATACTGTACATGTTAAATAGGGCGCCCTGATCTAGAGAGGCGAACTGTAGGCGGGTCATCTGGCAGAAGATAAGCAGGTTTTAGACGATCAATGGAGACCCAGTCTTCTTTGTCCCGAATGTTTAGGAGGAATGCTTTCGGACTGCGTCGGATCACAAGGAAAGGGCCCGTGTAAGGGGGCGTTAGTGGTGGCTTGCTGGTGTCGTTGCGCAGGAAGACGTGCGTTGCAGAGTGCAAGTCCGTTGGTATGTGATGCTTGGCTGGGGGCTTGTAAGTCTAGCGGCACGAAGTAAATTTTCCCACGACGTGACGTATGCGCTGGAGATCGTCGGAGGAGGTTGTAGAAGGAAAAAATTCGGCAGGGACGACCAACGGGTCGCCATACACCATTTCGGCTGCCGAGACGTCGAGGGTGTCTTTAGGAGTGCTCCTTAGTCCCAGGAGGACCCAGGGAAGCTGAGTAAACCAGTTGCAATCCTTGCAGCGGGACATCAAAGCTGCTTTGAGGGTGCGATGAAAACGTTCAACTATTCCATTGGCAGCGGGGTTGTAGGCCGTTGTCTGATGTAGGGTGATGCCCAGGAGATTTGCTAATGACGTCCATAATTGAGAGATGAAAGTGGTTCCCCTGTCAGAAGTAATATGCGCAGGGATACCGAATCTTGAAATCCATCCAGAGAGTAAGGCAGATGTACATGAGGCGGACGTTGCAGTTTCCATGGGAATGGCTTCAGGCCAACGAGTGGAGCGGTCGATGACGGTAAACAGGTAACGATGTCCTTGTGATGTGGGTAGGGGGCCTACAACGTCGACGTGAATGTGTGCGAAACGACGCTGAGGTTGAGGAAAGGTGCCCACTCCTGAATCCGTGTGTCGATGTACTTTGGAAGTTTGGCAAGAAGTACAGGCACGGACCCAATCCTTAGCATCCTTAGAAATGCCGTGCCAAATGAACTTTGCCTTCAGCAGCTGTGCAGTAGAATGGCACGAGGGATGTGAAAGGCCGTGGATGAGATCAAACACCTGTCGGCGCATGGGAGCAGGAATCCAAGGTCGCGGTCTACCAGTACTGACGTCACAGAGGAGGGTGGTGTTGGAGTCTTCGAGGGGAAAATCCTCCCAACGGAGGGACGTGCAGGATGTCCTACAAGCTTGATACTCTGGATCCTGTCGTTGGGCTTCAGCCAGGGCGTTGTAATCCAATCCCAGTTGAACGGCAGCCAACGTGTTTCTTGACAGGGCATCGGCAACGGGATTCATTTTCCCAGGGATGTATTGGAGGGTGCAATTGTATTCAGCCACGGCGGAGAGATGTCGGCGTTGACGGGCGGACCAGGCGTCAGACTGTCGAGTGAAGACGTGCACCAGAGGCATGTGGTCTGTGCGAATGACGAAGGGCGTACCTTCTAAGAAATGGTGGAAGTGACGGACAGCCAAGTGCACCGCCAGCAATTCTCGATCGAAGGTAGAATAACCCGATTCTGCCTTGGACAGTTTTCTGCTGAAGAAGGCCAATGGGCGGGGCGAGCCTTTGACCACCTGCTCGAGTACTGCACCAATAGCGACGTCGCTGGCATCGGTGGAGAGAAGGAGAGGGGCGTGTGGGATAGGAAGAGTGAGAGCCGCAGCAGATGATAGGGCCTTCTTTGCATTGCAGAAGGCTGCTTCTTGAAGGGGACCCCACTTCAGGTCCTTTGGCTTGCCCTTGAGGGAGGCGTAGAGGGGAGCAAGAGTGGCGGCAATGGCTGGCAGAAAACGGTGATAATAGTTGATCATGCCCAAGAATTCCTGCAGAGCTTTGACGGTCGAGGGTACGGGGATGTTCTGAACGGCTGCTACCTTCTCAGGGAGGGGATGGACTCCTTCATGAGTGATAGAGTGCCCTAAGAACGACACTTCGTTGGCGCCAAAGGTACACTTGTCGTACCGAACTACAAGGCCATCTTGTTGCAGGCAGTCGAGCACGATGCACAGGTGACGGAGGTGTTCCTCTTTTGAGGAAGAGAACACAAGTATGTCGTCCACATAACATACACAGAAAGGGAGGTCCCCTAAGATGCCATCCATGAGACGTTGAAAAGTGGCCCCAGTATTACGAAGGCCAAAACAGGAGTAATTGAAGGTGTATGTACCAAACGGAGTGGTGATGGCCGTTTTCTGGGTTCACGAGGTCGAGCGTGGAGAAAACCTTCGCTTTGTGCAGGTAGGAGGTCACGTCGGCGATGTTTCGGAGGGGGTAATGATGCGGTTCTGTTAGCATGTTCAGGCACCTGTAATGCCCGTACGGACGGAGGGAACCGTCTTTCTTCAGAACAATGTGTAACGGTGACAACCATGGGCTGGAGGCCTTTTGGCAAAGGCCCATTTCCTCCATTTTGGCGAACGCCTGTTTGGCGGCTGCCAATCGTTCCGGTGCCAGACGTCTGAATTTTGCGATGACTGGGGGTCCCGTCGTCTTGATATGGTGATAAATACCGTGCTTGGCAGGAGCCGTGGGCGTTTGGCTAAGTTCTGAACGGAAAACGTCCGGGTACAACGTTAGGAGGTGGGCGTAGGCATCCGTGGGTGCGCTGATGTGGAGAGCGAGGTTGGAGGGGGTAGGTTGAAGAGGTGTGGACAAGTACGAGTTTGCGTTGACCAATCGTCGGTGGGCGACATTGACCAGAAGGTGGAAATGAGAGAGGAAATCCGCACCGAGGATTGGCAATGTGACGTCAGCAACGAGAAACTTCCAATTAAATTTACTGTTTCCAAACGATAATGTGAGGTTCTCGTAACCGTAGGTGGGTATCGCAGATCCGTTGGCAGCTATAAGGCGGACGTCGCAGACGTAGACAGACTACGTCGTGTCCTGAAGAGTTCCCTTAGCAAAAGAGAACGACAAGCAGCCGTGTCTACCAAATATTGTACACCCGTTCCTGCATCATGTAAAAAGAAAAGATTAGAAATACGGGAGGCCACCGCAACGAGCGATGGCCTACTTACACGTTTTTTTGCCACCGACAATCCTTGGCCCATTTCTTCGCGGCTGCCCCGAATCTGTAGTGGTAGTAGCAAAACTGGGGCCGATGGGCGGCAGCAAGTGGATGTAGAAGTCGTTGGTTGGGGAGCGAGCGAGTGGTGGGTGATGGGGGGCTTTGTCGCCGGTCAGGCACGTCACGGTATTCACGTCAGCTTTGGTTGATGTTGAATAGGCGTTCTCTTAGTCAAGAGTGGAGGCGTTGATGGAGGTCTTGAAGGTCGTGAAGTGGCTGTCCATAAGGGCGTTGGCTTTGGTCACCAAGTCCTTTATGGGTAAACTATTGACATCGGGTATGGCAGCACATACAGGTTCGGGTAAATGGCATATCCAAAGGGCACAAAGTAGGTTCAACTCACGAGGAGAGCCGTCTGTGGCAGGTTGCAGGCGAGCGATACTGGTCATTTCCCTGACGGCTCGCGAAGCCCTTTGGTCCCACAACGGTTGTTGAGAGAGCTGAAAAAGCTTTGCTATACGGGCAGCTGGCAACGGTGAGTACTGCTGCAGAAGGTATGTTTTGAGGGCGTCATACGCTATTGGGGTGTCTCCTTGTTCACAAAGCCAGTCGGATATTTCCGGGAAGGTGTCCTCAGGCATTGCAGCGAGAACATAATCTGCTTTGGTGGTTGAGCGAGTCACGCCCTTGATACAGAACTGAACTTCTGCGCGCTGAAACCAAGCAAACGCTTCTCCACTGGCGAACGATGAAAGTTTCAATGGGGCGGCGCCAACTTCTGTGGAGTCCGCCATAGTACCAATGATGGGGGGTGGAAGGCGGGAGGAGCGAGTTGACTTCCGGGGTCACCAATGTGACGAGCCAAGAGTAGGTTGTGACTCAAAAGCGGGATGAAAGCAACTGAGTAACTTTATTACAAAACATCCGTTTATATATACATAAACTTTAGGCAAAAGGGACATAAAAAACATAACAGGCAATTTCCTGTTCAACCGACAACCGGTGCTGTTAACAGTTAATGGTGAGAAAAACAGACATGTTATTTCAGGTCCCTATCAGTGCAAGGGGAGAGCAAAGATACAAAGCATAATATATACAAAAAAAAAGAAATGTCGTTACTATGTACGATCGTGTAACACACAGTTGGTACAACATTATCCTCTTAACTACATAGACTAAAACTTTGTACTCTTACTTGAGGAGGACACACTTCTTTCCTCTTACTTAGATGTGTAAACAAGGTCCTAATTCAGTTTCTTCATCTTTTCTCAAGGGATTCTTGCCCCTATTGATTGAGGTAAAAGAACCCCCTTGTGTAATAGGAGAGCAGCTAACTTTATTTTATCTATTTCGGGTCATCTTGTAAGAAATCTATAAAATGCTAAATAGGTAGAATAAATAGGACTTTTATTCTTGTCTTATATTTTTAGAGTTGCTCTTCATTTCAGGAAAAAGGAGAAATAATATTACTATTTTGTTGAAATCTCTCTCTCTCTCTCTCTCTCTCTCTCTCTCTCTCTCTCTCTCTCTCTCTTGTAATCTTTATAGGGTTAACAAACTTCACAGAACCTTTTTATGTCGGTTCCTTAGTCTCTCTAACATTGAACTTCCACATTTGTTTACTAAACGAAATAGCCTTCGGGGAAGGCTAGAACTTGTCTACTAATGTTATACGAGAGAGAGAGAGAGAGAGAGGGAGAGAGAGAGAGAGAGAGAGAGAGAGAGGCGGGGGAGCCGGGGCATATATATGCATGTGAACAATTTGGAATATCAGAATAATAAAGAGCTCATAATGAGACTCGTTTTGGTCCAAAAATTGCAAAAGTTTAACGCCGATGGTGAAGAAAGAAATGGAATATGTCGTCTGTGTTCCCCGGGGCAATAAAGGACGCGGCTCCTGGCGTAAGGAGTCATTAGCTTATGCACAGCAGGTAATGAGGGAGATGTTACACCTTCTATTTGGCCCACAACAAACATCTTGCCATTCCCATCATCATCATCTTGAGATGGTACACGAATTTGCAACGAAAGTTTTTTTTTCACAATTTTCTTTCCCCCTCGTACTGCATGCGTCTGCCATCTAGTGGGAGAAATGGTAAACTAAGGATCTCTTATTACTATCATTATCACTTTTAATAACTTTTATTACAGGCACAAGGAGGCAAGATTGACAGTATTGAACTACGAGAGGGTGTATAACCCATCCTGGAAACACAGAAGCAAGAAGGCATGCCCAAGGTCTGCCAGTGTCAAGGATTATACAGTCAATTTATGCCGAGTACATGTGAGAAGAGGTCATTGACACCGATATCGTTTATTGTAAATCAAGAAATGAAAGAATATTCAATTAATACCATAAAAACAAAGATGTCATTTTAAAAGTTAAATACCTTTCAGAAGACCTTCTACTATAAAGCTAAAAATACCACAAGCAGGGTAGGACACATCATGTCCAAGAATCTTGGCAAGGATGAACCTGCCATCCTCACCTCGAGCCTCAAACACGTTTACAACAAACACTGAGCCAAGGATGATTCAAAAGTGGTTGGATACCAAGATCTAAGTAAGGATGACGGAGTAGAAGTAAAGTTGAAAGCTATAAAGTCGATGCAAGAGGAGGCTGAAGTTAGACTTCAAAGATCTTTAATTAATGCCTACAGTGCACCACATAAAGTAGACTGAGGATAATACCACTTTTTACCCTTTCTTGTAATTTAAAGTTATTTCTCTCAGCAAAGTTTATCTCTCTTGAATAAACACAACAATAAACATTAAGATATTATTTGTTAATGAGAAAGAGAAAGAATATTCTGCTCCGGTTTTGAACCTTGAAATGCTCCTTCTCATCAGTTGTTTGCTTATTACAGGAATCCCCTCCATTCCAAGAATCCATTCCAGTTGGAATAATGTAAATAATGTATTGCGTCACTGATTCCAGGAAGCGAAGGTCAATCAATCAGTCAGTCAGTGAATCAATCAATCAGTCAGTCGGTCGGTCAGTATGTCAGAGTCAGTCAGTCAGTCAGTCCCTTTAGGAGATGAAAGACATTTTCTGTGAATGATGCTACCAGGCAAGATTAATTCATTATTCATTCATTCATTCATTCACAGGGGATGTCAAGGGTCACAAACGACATTATTATATAAATATCATATAAATAGAAAAGAAAAATAACGATGAAAAAGACAAGAATTAATTGGTCAAAGTAATAATTTACTTAATTTTTCATTGGATTCAATGTAGATATAATTCACTCACATTGAATTCTTCATTATATCTGAATGTTTTCTGTTGTCAACTTCCTTTTAATTTCTGTTAACACAAACACAAACAATCCCAAACACAAACAGCAAATAATTCCAGAAAACTTATAAACTCTCGAGAAGGTTTAGAAGTTCGACTAAAGTTACTCGATTGATCCAGCATTAACTGCCAGTGGAAGGAATTACCAAGATCAACACTTGCTCGTTCAACAATGTCATGGATCTCTCTCTCTCTCTCTCTCTCTCTCTCTCTCTCTCTCTCTCTCTCTCTCACAGAACAGGATATCCACTATGTACATCTATGACTATGATGTCCCTAAGGAACTAAAAGGTACAATGTCTTCGTGGACTCTTACCTGACCAAAAGCAACGAGATCTAATCTCCTCTATTAATTGTTACAGTATTCCAGACCTTCCCCTTCAGGTACTAATTTCACGTCAAAAACGAGAACCCTTTTCCGGCATTGGAGGTCTTTTCCCTCGGTATGAAAGCAAGACTGAAATAGTAATGAAAACATTAAACCCACTTAATGAAGGAGTCAATTATTCAGATGGTCGAGATTCCTCCATTTCATCCCTGAAAATGACATCTATTATTGAGGCCTTCGTCCTTAATGCTTTTGGAAAGGGGGAAGGATAGGTGGGGGATGCAAGGAAGGAACCTTGCATGTTGTTGTCTCTGGGGAAGTTACAACATCTTAAAGACTTTCATTCAATTACAAATTAATTAATATGATTTTAAGGTTTGTATGTTCTTTGATTATGTATAACAATGGTCCAATAATACTTTAAAGGAAAAGAGGCCAAAGAAAAAGTTTTTTTTTTTTTTTTCACCAGTCTCTGAATCTTCTCCTCACTATCACCTTGCATTTAGAACACTGGATACTCTGGAAACGTATTAATATAATTAGAAATATATATCCATCCATCTCGAATTGACTTTCAAGGAAGATTAAACCTTTCCATATATCTCTCAAAGTTATTTAGTTTACATTTAATGTAAAAACAACCATGAATTTTGAAAACTATTTAGTCGCAAAGTGGTCCCTCTTATCAAAGATATGCTCGTATTTCTCTTTTTTTTTTTTTGTCCGTATTTTTTATCCAGGAATATCTTTTGGTTTTCACATACCCATAATTCCTCTCTCTTCCTTCCTTCTACTATCCCCTCCCCACCTCCCTTTCCTGTGAGGAGGGAAAACCAAAGAACAAAAGGGCTATGTCAAAAGATCAGAGACATTACAGAGAATGTTGGATTCTCTTTGATGTTGAATGTTGAAGGCCAAATATGCACGGCCTATCTGAGCTATGGGAGGACATCTGTAATCTCTCTCTCTCTCTCTCTCTCTCTCTCTCTCTCTCTCTCTCTCTCAATAATCCTCCTCTGTACCACAAGTCATTAAGGGTCATCTTGTCCTCCTAATCTGGGGCAATAATTAACCTTTGTGCCAAAAAGGACCAAGTACAAAGTGAAGGTGCGTATCAGGATGACTCAATTCTGATATACACAAGAGGAAGATGTTTCGAAGGTAATGAGAAAAACAAGAAGAGTTATTCCTGCTGGTAATGTGTGCTCACATTTTGAACGGTAAAATTATTTGTGCCTTAGTAATATCCATAAATGATTTATCCCTAATTAAATGAGATCTGATTTATACGAAAACTAAAAAAATAATAATAATAATTGATAAATATGTACAAAGCACAAAGGACATACCATCAGGAAATTAGATTAAAATATTCGAATGTATTCTTCCATACTTTATAATTTCCTTTCAAATTACGTTACACAAAAGACATTGGTAAATAACTATCATTTATGCATCGACAATTCTTCAATCAATACTAAAAAGATCTTTGAAGGGGACTTTGGACTCCGAGGGGGAGCTGTAAGAGAAACCTTCCTCTGAATAAAAATAAAAACAGTTATTTGATACATTTAGAAAGTAATTTACCTCAAATCACAAAAATTGCACAACTGAGTTGCATTCATAATTTTCTTCTGCTAAGCAAGATCTGCTAACTCATTTTCGTACGAATGATATTTCTCTCGATTCTTTTATTTCTTTTGACCTGACTCGAACTTGGAACTCGACATTCCAGGGTCATTTCTCACTAACTTTATGAATACTGAAAAGTCCAAATTACTTCTTGAGTTTTTACAAGTTAAGGAGTTTCTGATGATGAGGGGAAATGTGACCGTATGATTAAGAGAAGAATTTTAAGTGTTTGAAAGTTTTACATTTTTAAATACTTTTCCATCTTAGAAGGCAATAATACGTTTGTTTTATCTATATGACGGTGTAGTACTTACCTCAGTACATCCACTCAAAGTATCTTTGAATGGAATGGAATTTTATCCAATAAAATGGAATGAAGAATTTCAAGGCTCCCCTCATATTCCTGCTAAACTGTTTAGAGAGAGAGAGAGAGAGAGAGAGAGAGAGAGAGAGAGAGAGAGAGAGAGAGAGAGAGAGAGAGAGAGGTCTTTCCTCCTTATCTTTCTCCTCTCCTCGTTTTATGAACTGGAAAGAAGTGATTCTCTTCCTTGGGGAATGTCTCTGAAGCATCACTGGAATTGTCCTTCTGCTGATCCCTTCAATGACATAAATCTCTTTCAGTTAAACAAGAAAGCTTCCAATAGTACACCGCATCAGTTCCTTAAATTGTAAAGTATATAATTTACTTTCATTTATTTATATTGTAATATACACCACATCCCTTTAAATGATATCGAATATTTAACCAGCTTCAATCATGAATACATTAAAACGCTTCAAATCATGAAACACTTCAAAATTCATCCAATCATTGAATTCATTTATTCCTTTAAATCACAAAGCAAATTATTCCCTTTAGATGATGAAACATTCTAGATTACACACAGAATTGAATGCTAGTTTGTCATGTTTTCGATCTTTCCGTATTTCGCCTCATAATCTATGGATAATCCCATCAAAAAGGATGGTTCAAGTTTTACATAACTCGCTATTGAATAATTTTGAGACTTTTTTTACAAAAGTACTTATACAAAAAGTATTGGTGAGACTTCTTTAGAATAAAACAAAATTATAGGAAAAGTTAAACAACCTAAAGAAAAGAGGTTAGGCTGACTCCTATTTCCGGATTCCTCCATCAGTCTTACTTCGGAATATCAATAGACTTTGTCTCCAATAGAGAAGGAGAAAGACCCTTGTTCAGTTGAGTGATGTTAGGGGAAGGGGGGGGGGGAGAATACCCCACCCCTTTATCTAAAGAAAGGAGATGAAATAGATGCGAGAAGCAGAAAAAGGAATTATAAGAAAGGTCATTTCTAAGTCATAGCTCCGACCATCAATCACTGGTTTATGCCTCCCTCGAAGACTGGATTAGAAGGGATTTTGTTAGCTCTCTCTCTCTCTCTCTCTCTCTCTCTCTCTCTCTCTCTCTCTCTCTCTCTCTCTCTCTCTCTCTCTCCTGGACCATCCTCCTGAAACATACATCTTATTGAAATCCTACTTCAGCAAGACACCATTTTTTAAATACTATTTCACACTAGGAGGATTATTATTTTTCCTCCAAGATTTCACAGTTCTTCTCCCGCAAATCCTTCACAATCCTCCATCCTTTATTCTTAGGTATTCTCATCCTCCTTATCCTAATCAAATCCTCAACCCCTCAGAGACCATCCTGGCCTCGTCTCTCAACATAAATGGAAAGAAGAAGGGGAAGGAGAGATGACACTCACCTTCAGCCTTCATCATCTAATAACATTTCCTGATGTTTATAAACATTACACAGATTTGGAAACGTTGCACAAATATCATAAAGCATTATGATAAAGATATTCATATTATTAATTAAAGGAAATCATAATATCATTATATCTTTGGATCCGGAATGAGATCCGGGAATATTCTAAGTTAAAGATCTGAGAAGTTTCTCTCATAAACAGAGAAGAATCCGATGGAGACCCTAATAAAAAATCTATTACAATTCTTTCTCGAATCAGCTTTCATTTTTTTTTGTCAGAGCAATCTCAACTCAAAGAAAAAGAAAAGAAAAGAATTATTTTCCTTCACCAGAAAACTCTTTCTAACTGCGATTACGTGTTGGCTAAGTCATTCGGAGTGATTGAAGCTCATTTTTTACTTCAATTGCTTTGTTTACCGTATAAAATGAGACTGATGAAGAGGATTTTAATGATAATACTGAGAAGAAACCATTGGAGATTTACGACACCCATTAAACAAAAAATTGCAATGAAAATCTATTACTTTCGGAGCTGTAGAACGATGTCACCCTCCCACAACGCCACCTTCCTCACTCCACTTCCTGAGTTTCCCTTTATTTATTATTATTATTACTCGCTAAGCTACAACCCTTGTTGGAAAAGCAGAAAGCTAGAAGCCCAGGGTCCCCAACAGGGAAAATAGCCCAGTGAGGAAAGGAAATAAGTAAAAATGAAATATTTTAAGAACAGTAACAACATTAAAATAAATATTTCCAATATAAACTATAAAAACTTTAACAAAACAAGAGGTAAACAAATTAGATAGAATAGTGTTCCCTCAAGCAAGAGAACTCTAACCCAAGACAGTGAAAGACCATGGTGCAGAGGCTATGGCACTACCCAAGACTAGAAAACAATGGTTTGATTTTGGAGTGTCCATCTCCTAGAAGAGCTACTTACCATAGCATAGATGATGTAATATTCATGATGTGATTCTAGCTTCTTCAGTGGCCTCTCCCTCTCTGGGTCACTGATGCCCCTATTTTAAAAAGGCCTTTTGAACAGGCCTTTTGAAGATGCCTTTTAAAGAGGCCTTTTAAAGAGGCCTCCTGGAATACTAATGACCAATGTCCCTTTCCATCCAACGTTCAAAAATGCTGTTCTCTTCCTGCCTTTTATATATGACTACGTTCTCTACTTCCAGCTTAAAAATCCTTTTAATCTATATTGGGTCTTCAACAATCACTTCCTGATGCCTCCTGGTCATTCCTTGGATGGAAAGGCGACTAAGGCCATGGTCTCTATGTCTCTAATCTCTCCTGCTCATAAGGCACCTTTAAACATTTGAGTCATAGTATCAACTAAAACCCTATCAATATACCACATTAATAGTAATTTAAGAGGGTGATAAATTGTGATGGAAAGGTTGGTCACCTGAAATCTCCCTTTTTTAATCTTTGTCTCTTCTCTAAGTATTATTTTACAAATATCTATGAAATCAAAGACCAATTACAATTATATTTGGATATTTTAGGAGGAACTCGATACCCTAAATACATTCTTGCTCAGTGATTCCTATATATAAATTCCCTTTGGGTTAGGTTAGGTTTCTCAGCTGGGTCATCAACAGTCACTAACTGATGCCCCTTGGTCATACCATGGGGGGAGAGGGGACTCAAACCCCGATCACTTGATGATGTTTGGTCTGATTCTTGTTTCTGTTGCTCACGATGGACCTTTAAACATATTAACAAAATCCTATTCTTATAAAGCTCCAATATCTCTTTGTTTAATCTTCAATTATTATTGCGCAAATATTGATAAAACCCAAGACAAATTAAATAATTGAATCATAAAAGTTTTATGAACTGGATGTTACGACACAAGATATGTTAAGAGAAACTCGGTAACGTTAATACATTCTTCCTCAGAGATTCCTAGATATTCACTCCCTCCATATTCCTATTCCTAAAGATTTCATTCCAATTCCATTCCAATCAATTCCAGTCAAGCGGAATGTTAAAATCTCTGAAGGTTAATTAGGTTAATTTGATGAGATATTTCGAATGATGAATCAGCATTTCAGTGGGTGGTCGATTCTGGAATAACTTCATTGTTATTGTTTGGTGGAATTCAGGTCATCTGTTGAAGTCTGTCTTTGGCTGATCTTTGGTAGAATACAGTCTTGCTATTTTTCCTATTTTCGGTTTTAGAAAATTGTTTTCATTTTTTTTAAGGATTTCGGATATTTATTAGTTTGATTTCTTCAGAAAAAATGGATCTTCAATAATTCAAAATGTTTTAGTCCTCTAGTTGTAAGAAATACTTTTAAGGGGCATCAGGGTACTGGAGTCGTAGTGGGTACCAGAGAAAGGGATTTTGAGGATCGTCAGAGTACTGCATTTGTAATCAATACTTGGAAACAGATTTGGAGATTTGAAAGAGTTCTCGAGTCTTCCTCAGCATCAGAAAATTAGTTCTTCCAACCCACCGAAAGCCCTGGTTACCTAAACCTCATGCCCAAAACTTACTTATCCTTACCCTTCTTTTGAAATATTCCGTTCCTAGATTATTTGGTGTTACATCTAATCTTGTGTCTTTTAACAAAGTCTTCTGACTATGATCATTCAGATGCCAGGAAGCAAAAGTGGACTTTTTTTATGCATTCATAAATTCACATTACAATATGATCCACATTACATCAATTTGGATGATCCATTTATGCATTAATGGTACAAATTATTTTGAATCCTTTTGGGATTTACCTATGAATGGATTAAGCGGATTTACATGCTATGGAGACTTTGGTTTCTTTGTCATTTTCAATTTGTGAAGGAAGCCTTTAATTTATAGAATGAATTAAAAGCAAAGTACATATATTTGGAACATCCATTTGGTTTTGTGTTATCAAAGCATATTTCCTATCAATTTTGCCAATTTTACTCTAAACTTGCATATATATATATATATATATATATATATATATATATATATATGTCTATATACGTATATATATATGTATATATATGCATATATATATATATATATATATATATATATATATATATATGTATATATACATACATACATATTATATATATATATATATATATATATATATATATATATATATATTATGATAACCAATTTTAAAATATATTTCCGAGAATAGAGTTAAGTGACTAGGTTTGATAAAAAGAACTCAAGTTTTCTTTTAATCTTGTTACGATTGTAGATGTCTCTTTATTGAAATTAAGATTATATTATTCAATCAATTTGAAAACTCTAAACAAGTAAAACCACTTGAGAAAAATACTTGCTTGACTTAACCCTTTTTCTTCATTGCGTAGAAAATCCTGAGTTCTTTTTGTCAGGATGAGATGTATCGCTGGATTAACAATTCAACCATGTTCATAGCAATCTCTCTCTCTCTCTCTCTCTCTCTCTCTCTCCCTCTCTCTCTCTCTCTCTCTCTCTCTCTCTGTCTGCACCATTTCCTTCGGGAGATCCAACAATTAGCTAAGTCTTCTTCTTCTTCTTCTTCTTCTTCCTCTTCTTCTTCTTCATTTAGTATTCTTTTGGTAAGTTTTCTCTAAGTCTCAACCCCTATGATTTTTATATCTCAATATTCTATCTCTTTTTATACTTATGTTATTTAATAATTCAAGGGATTCTTTTTTTAAATAAAGAAATAATTTGTATCCAACAAATAACATATATAAAACAGAGATAACAGAAACAATGAACAAATTCCAAATACAATCAAGATCACATTCCTTTAATCAACATTTACAAATATTCCCCTAATTATGCATAAAGATTAAGATACTCAAAAGAAAAAAAAAATGGATAATGAACTCTCATTCTCATCATAGAAATGACATTATTAGAAAGTGTTGCTATTAGCTTTTCAGTGTACAGGCAATCAAGTGGCCATCTTTGAAAGGTTAAATGCCTGCATGGTGTCTCTCTCTCTCTCTCTCTCTCTCTCTCTCTCTCTCTCTCTCCTCTCTCTCTCTCTCTCTCTCTCTCGTCCAGACTAATTTTCTTAATAAATGATATGAATGATATGTGCATGACTATCACTGTATTTATACAATTAAAAAATAAACCTTATCCTATTTATCAATTCTTCTATGTCTCCTCTCTTCAGCCTAACTAATATTTTAGTTTTCTTTTTTATTTTATTAAAAAAAATTTTTTTCAACGTTTTCCTAAAATGAGTTTTTTCAAGAAAGTTTCCTTCAGAGGTTTTCACTTACCGCTTAACTGGAATTGATTGGAATGGAATTTTTTGAGTGGAAATATGGAGGAACTGAATATATTGGAATTTTTGAGCAAGGATGTATGGGCGGAGATAAATAGGATGGTATTTAACACCGATAAATTTGAATCAATGAATTATGGAAACAGAGAAGGAATGGTATATGCATACAAGGGACCTAATAACGAGACAATCACAAACAAGGAAGCAATTAAAGACCTTGGTGTAATGTTAAATAGGAATATGTTATGCAACGACCAAATATCAACACTGTTGGCTAAATGTAAAGCAAAAATGGGAATGTTATTCAGACACTTTAAAACAAGAAAAGCTGAACACATGATTATGCTTTACAAAACTTATGTACGTAGTACACTCGAGTACTGCAATGTGATATGGTACCCACACTACCAAAAGGATATTGCACAAATAGAGAGTGTACAAAGGTCCTATACTGCTAGAATAGAAGAAGTTAAGGACCTTGACTACTGGGAAAGACTGCAAATTTTAAAACTATACAGTCTAGAAAGGAGAAGAGAATGCTACATGATAATACAAGCATGGAAGCAAATAGAAGGAATTACTGAAAACATCATGGAGCTAAAAATATCAGAAAGAGCAAGCCGAGCTAGATTAATAGTGCCAAAAAATATACCAGGAAAACTAAGGAAAGCACACAGGACATTAATCCACTACGCACCAGCATCGATAATGCAGCGACTATTTAATGTGCTGCCAGCTCATCTAAGTAACATATCAGGAGTGAGCGTAGATGTGTTTAAGAATAAGCTCGATAAATACCTAAGATGCATCCCAGACCATCCAAGACTGGAAGATGCAAAATACACCGGAAGATGCATTAGCAACTCTCTGGTGGATATACGAGGTGCCTCACACTGAGGGACCTGGGGGAACCCAAACATAAAATAAGACAATAAGGCAATAAGGTAAGTCTCTCTCTCTCTCTCTCTCTCTCTCTCTCTCTCTCCTCTCTCTCTCTCTCTCTCTCTCTCTCTTATATAGAGTTAACAACTCAGAGAACCTTTTTATGTCGGTTCCTTAGTCTCTCTAACATTCAACTTCCACATTTGTTTACTAAACGAAATAGCCTTCGGGGAAGGCGAGAACTTGTCTACTGAAATTAGACGAGGAACAGGGGGATTGGGGACTGAGAAGGGGGGGGGGGGGGTTGGCGGCTTATTTAATGGGAGATTGTTACCCTCTTATTTTCATAATGGCCTAAAAACATTTAAGTTCGCTGATGTTGATAATTTTCTGAGAAACTTTGTAAAATAGCCAACTTTTCTTCTCGTGAATATTCACTTCATTTGGACTTGTATAATGGAAACTTGCATATAGAATTGATGGTTTTGATAATAATTTACTGTATTATTATTATTATTATTATTATTATTATTATTATTATTATTATTATATAGCTACTGTATTTCTTTTTCTCATTCTTATAGTTGTAATCAGTTTTTGTTTACATAATCATCATCATCATTACCTTCAAGATATCACTTATATCATCATCCTTATCATTATCATCAGCATTATTATGAATATTGTATAGCAGCCATAAAGTATGGGGAACCACCAGGCTTTCTCTCTCTCTCTCTCTCTCCTCTCTCTCTCTCTCTTTCTCAGCAGGTTGATTGGCACTACATTTGCAAAAGTAATATTCAGCTAATGAATAGACAAGAGAGAGAGAGAGAGGAGAGAAGAGAGAGAGAGAGAGAGAGAGAGAGAGAGAGAGAGAGAGAGAGAGAGAGAGAGAGAATATTTATCCCAGTCTTATAACTCATAGCAAAAGGCCGAACAACGAAATGGAACAAGTACTGTTGCATTGGACAGGAACTGACGGAACTGATTAAACTCGGTTCTGATGTGGAGTTGGATCGTTTCCGTTCCGGATACTCGAACGGCCAAAGTTTGTTACTATTTCATGGCGGAAAAAAAAGAGGAATAATCGCCCTTTAAAACTAAAGCGGGGATTGGTTTACACAAACACACACACACACACATATATATATATATATATATATATATATATATATATATATATATATATATATATATATATATATATAATTCCTTGTCATCCTATCGTTCTTTTACTTGAGGAAGCATTGGAAGGTTATACTGTATAAATGAATGTAGAAAAAGGTAGACTAATAAGAAATGTATTTGCATGACCAATACCTAATCCATTTATTAATCAAGTTTGCAAAATTTATATTTAATTTCTTTTTGGTTTTTCTTTAGAGTTGAATTGTATGCAAAAAAAAGGTCTTTCAAAATTGCAACTTGATTCTGTTCATGCAAAAGTCAGTATTATGAAAAATAAGATTTTTATCTACTTTCAAGAAACATGCAGCAAACTTCTAATCTCTGGAGAAGGTTTTAAAGTTAGGTCTGAAGTTACTAGATTGATCCTGCATTAACATTGCTCCTTAACAATGTCATGGATTCTCTCTCTCTTTCTCTCTCTCTCTCTCTCTCTCTCTCTCTCTCTCTCTCTCTCTCTCTCTCTCTCACTAAGAATAAAGGCTGTCTTCTGTAGTGAGACAGAACAATCAAGCGAGAACAGTTTCTAGACAGTTGATTGTATGGGCAAACTGTCAGCAAACAGGATAGTATGATTTTGTGTCTCATCCTGTAAGATTAAGGCAATGATCATAGCATAAGATCTATCTTTATAGTAATATGGATTATCGTGATGGATTGAAATAGAGAAGAGCAATAAAGTAGAGAGTAGAAGAGACTGAGAAAGTTTAATGGTGAGTCAACAGTGGAGGATTCCTAGGGATTTCATTGGGATTTAGGATGGCCCAGAGAGAGAGAGAGAGAGAGAGAGAGAGAGAGAGAGAGAGAGAGAGAGAGGGGAAGGTTATTTTCTAGTTTTTTACATTAGAATCCGCCCATCGTTAAATTACCTTTAAATTACCACAAAGACGTTAGTTATCGGTGTAAGTTTTGGTCAATAACTTTTGTTCTGGTAAATTATTAATGATTTCAAGAAGTTTGAAACTCAATACAGATGAGAAAGTTACTCTAGAAATGGAAATGGAAAAAGGGAAAGTAGATGGCGCAACTGACAAAAAGAATTATGTCTAACATCAACGTAGGTTTTATTTTGTCTCTTCATTCAAAGTTTGCCAAATTTAATTAAAAAATAGATTACTCAAATTCATGCAAACATTAAGAATGTAAACAATTCCTCTCTCTCTCTCTCTCTCTCTCTCTCTCTCTCTCTCTCTCTCTCTCTAACTGACAGTTAAATATCTACGATTTTAATCAAAAGAGTAAGTTTTGCTTCCACTCCTCTGAAGACAGATAATCCTCACATGTAGTAATATGTAACTTTGAGGCAAAGTAAACCAAAGTCTGGGTGGGGATTGCAATGGCACCGGTGACTTCCTCTTTCAAAGTAAATTACAGTTTCATTCCCTTACGGGCTGCCAACGCAAGAGCCCGTGTCTTGCATAAGGCAAGACAATCCTAACACACACACACATACACACGTGCACGCTGGAGAGCGTTATCTCTTCTGCTTCTTCTGCCAAAAAACCGGAAGTGGTTGTTCGTTTTATTTGGTATTTAATCAGTAAGTGAAGTTCGTTTGTGGCTGTTAAAATAGGTCAAATGTCATGACTCTGCCAAGGGTCATAGTTTCTTCTCATCCAAGGATGGGGTGCGATAAGGGCAGGTCAGTGCCTTTTCGAAACAGGTCAAAACAAAATATTCAATGTTTTTATTTTTCAATCATTGTAAAATGTTACTTTTGTGGAGCTTTTGAGTGTATGATTATAAACGCACCAAAGAGAGTTTGTTCATTCAAAACAGGACATATAAAGTTACGAATATGTTCTCAGATGAAAGTACTCCATAGGGATTAAAAGTTTAAAGGCTTTTAATTAACAATTAAAATGTTTTCTTTAACACATGGGAGGGGTCGTGCATGACCCATCACACCTATCCAGGGTAAGACTATTACCACCGGGTGGTTTCGTGATAAGATAATAAAACCTTTTAATACATAAGTTAAAGTAAAATTATAAAATTAAGAGTTCCAACGAAAATGTTGTGGTTTTATGAAGACCTCCTAAAATATTCTTTCCTCTTGACGCTAACACTGAAGTCAAAATGCTCTGGAAGGGTGAGAGAGAGAGAGAGGAGAGAGAGAGAGAGAGAGAGAGAGAGAGAGAGAGAGGAGAGAGAGAGAGAGAGAAAAGGCCATTTGTTTAGTCCCTCAATCTAAAAAAAAACTATTACTTCTAAGCATCAACACATAATTAATCTTTGTTCAAATCACTTATCAATATTTTCAATATGAATTTTCTTTCTATATTGAAATAGAGATAAGTGAACAAATAGATATAACAAATATTCATTCAATAAATGTCGGAATGTTTTCTGAACATTGATCTGTTCATCACTTTGCCATCAATTGTATTTGGGAAACATATGTCACAGTTTTGTCAATCTTCATTAAACAGGCGCAAAATTCATCTAATTTCTGAAATATCTTTTATTATCTGTCAATCTCTTTATTTTTCAAACGGCCAGACCGATGACTCATACCATAATCGCTTTTTAGGGAATTCGGAAACTATTGGGAAATTTCTAGAATATCTTTTGTTCTCTGTCTCTCTCTTTATTTCTATATATTTCTGAGGTCCTTCAAATGGACCAGACAGATGAGTTACAAAGTCACTGAATTACATTCACATTTCATATAGAAATGATAGTAACTTTTTATTTTTCTTCTCTATCTCCCTGTTCTAATCTCATTCTTTTTATTTCCCTAGTTTTCATCCTTCTTGATCATCTTTTTCCCTTCCATCTCCCTGGCTTTCTTCCTCCACTGCCTTTCTCTCCTTTTCCTTAACTTTCTTCCCCAACTCCTAAGATATCCTGCACCTTCATTCCCCAGAATATGACGTCATCAGTTTAAAAGCAAAAGGACCTAATTAGCTTGATGTCCTTAAGAGACTCTTCCCCAGAGAAACGATTCCTCCGATGTATTCAACATCGCTCACCATAACACAAAGTGTTCTTATCCTCAGTGACAATATGCTGATTATAAAACAACAACAACAACAACAACAACAACAGTTATTCCCCTAATAACACTGTTCAAAATCTTATTTGATGATATATCCAATATACCTAAATGTTCTCCCAGATTCAAATGAATCGAAATAATGTTTCTTTGATAGCCAAGTGATTCATTGAAGCATTCTTATTCCTAATTCTTCTTTAGGGACATATTCTTCCTTTCATCAATATTATAATTAAAGATATTGTCTACATACATCTTCAATGTCACGGAGTCATTCCCCCAAAAGAGACTCTTTGTTTACCTCGGAAATAAGTGTCGTGACAGGAGGCCCTGAATAATGAATGGGACAAGAAGAGCATCAACAACATTGAGGCTTGAGACGGATCATGAATCTTCCCTCAACGAAGCTTCGACTCCGAACTCAGAAGGACCAAAAGTCATCTTTCAATTTAGAGACAAAATGGAGGATCTTTTGGAGGCGTCCAGGAAGGACCAGGTACCCACAGCCATCGGGACCAGGTACCTGGATTTCCCGAATAATAGAGGGTCATATATGCCGCTGGTACCAGACAAATGGAATTCTTGTAAACTAAGGAGGATTGCATTTCAGTGGTACCTGGCAATTGAGTTTTTGGATAATGCAAATATTTGGTTCTATTTGCAGCTGATGAATGTAGTTTTCTCAGTTTATTTTGAGAATTTTCTTCAAGAGATTAAATGAACTGAAAACCTTTACTATGTTAAAGAAGAAATCTGATGTTTTTCAAAGGTAAATAATGAGGAATTTTTAACATGGCAATCAAGTGTCCATGGTTAAAAAGGTGAGGTATGTCCCCCGCACCCCCCCAAAAAAAAAAAAAATAAAAAAATAGGAGACAGTGTGGAATGTGTTGTGCAGACTTTCTCACATCCCCTCTCTCTCTCTCTCTCTCTCTCTCTCTCTCTCTCTCTCTCTCTCTCTCTCTCTCTCTCTCTCTCTCTCTCTTTTTCGCATCATTCGAAAGTATTGTCCATATATCAGTTAATATTCTAGAGTATTGCAACCAGTAATATTAGAATACTTTACAAGATTAATGCTGTCATCGTAATATCTTTTAGAAATTCTGTAACAACT
Source organism: Palaemon carinicauda (assembly GCF_036898095.1). Classification (NCBI taxonomy): domain Eukaryota; kingdom Metazoa; phylum Arthropoda; class Malacostraca; order Decapoda; family Palaemonidae; genus Palaemon; species Palaemon carinicauda. The sequence continues at coordinate 98,161,852 of NC_090749.1, read as the reverse complement.
AGATTTGCGTCAGGTAATTTTTAGAATGATTTATGCTTTCAATGAATGTTATAGGACCCTTTGGTGGAAATATGAAGTCAAAGAAATAAATGATATATTGGAAATATCAGGATTCTATAAACAGCTTTCTAAAAGCTGCAGACTTATAATATTTATTACTTCCTTAACGTCATTCATTTGTCTTCATTAACGAAGAGAATAATAAAGTAAGTTAAATTAGGTTGCTCCAAAAAGGAATTTTTCCTTTTGAAAGACATTTCAACAAAATGATGTAAAAATATGAAAGGAAAATGGAAAAGTTTTTTTTTTATGAACTTTAATTTTTTATTTGTTCTTTTTGATGGACTTTTCCCTTTGGCGTGAGTTGACAATTAGTGATTTCAGTTTAGTCTTTTGTCAAAGCGACTTCAAAAGAGGCCGAAATTACTCTGATTTTGGACTATTTTTCACTGTTGTATTTTAAGTCTTTTTTTTATTTTCTTCCAGGATAGAGTCATTGAATACTGAATAATTAACTCATTCTAATGATCACAAATTGTTTTGAATACATACATATATAGGCCTAAATATAATAGAGAAAGAAATATACAGGATTATAGAAATTCTAGAATATTTAGAATGATCCTTGTATAATAATTAAATTTTGCTTTTTCCCTGTTTTCTTTCATCCATCCATTAATCGCCGTAACTGAATCCTTGATTTCATTATTATTTCTTATCATATTTATTTTCTTCTTTTAGTTTCTGTTAACACAAACCTACGCACAAACACACAAACAAACAGTGAGTACTTTCAGAAAACTTTTAAACGCTCGAGAAGGTTTTGAAGTTAAGCTGATTGATCCAACATTAATTGCGATCTGAGTGAATTGTCAAGATCAACATTTGCTCAATGAACTATGTCATGAATATTCTCTCTCTCTCTCTCTCTCTCTCTCTCTCTCTCTCTCTCTCTCTCTCTCTCTCTCTCTCTCTCTCTCTACCCATTGGTCTGATCCCCAAAAAGCCGAACCCTCTCTCTGCCATCATTGTCTACCGACGAATGCAGATCCCCTTGGCCCTTAGGAACTCTGCTCCCGACAATGGAATCAAATTCGAAGGGAAAAAGGAGGAGAAGAAGAAGAAGAGAAGACTAAAAGTGATGAGAGCATGACGTCTGGAGGACATTACTCCTGGTGGAAGGAAGTTTGATTCTTCCTCTTAAGAGGATGAAGGTAGACCCGATGTCACTCACCCATAAGAGGAGCTGAAAAGGGGTATGGGGTTAAACCCATGCAGTACTGCTCCCCATCACGTTCTTCCGTTACTGTTTTCACTAGTAATAATTGTTGTTCACCATCTTAGTTAGGCTTTACTATTCCGTGCTAGGCGTGGCTCCTGAGCAATGAGGGGTGTCGGTAGGGTCAAATCCAATATAGATCTCTGAGCTTAAAACCTTTGATGATTGACGAACCGTTACATTGTTGGATCTCCAATCCTCAAGGTTAGGATTTAGAAATCTATGATGTGGAGGTTTCCAGGAAGTAATTTCCCATGGGTGGCTAAGGACCAATCTAACCACCGGCAGAATACAGTTAAAAAAAAAAAAAATGTTTAATTACTCATTGCGTTTTCTGGATAAAATAATTTTCAAAATAAGTCGCTGTTCCTAATCCAATTCCACATCTCATCCCTCAATCACATTAATTCAGAATCTCGTTTTTCTTCCTCAACTGCCATCTGCCACAACTAATATTTCCCTTTGGAAGAATTCCTCCAACGGGTTCGACAGAGTAAGAAATAGATCTGGGAAAGAAATGGCTTTGATGAATGAGACCAAGATTGAGTGGAATTATCATCTTTGTATTCTGACCTTCGTGAATACTATGCCTTTTGCATATAGGTTACACAGCTTAAAAAGTCAAAAAATGTTAACCTTAACGTTTATAATAGTGTCATTATTATTAACAATAGTTTCGGACAAAAGAAAGGCAGTTATACAAACGAGAAAGCATTATGCGAATAAAAAATAAAATCCATATATATCTCTCGTGGTAGTTCAAAGCCATAACGATTCTTCTTCTTGTTTCCTATTCCGGGAAATGATAAAAACATCAAAGAAGAACCACAATTTTTCTTCCCAGTAAATTTTCCCTTGTTCTGGGTATGATGAAGAACCGTAGGTAAGTTTTACACTCTACTTCATCATCTTCATCTGCTTACAAAGGAAACAGTTATTCCACTAACCCGTTTATTTGGAACCTTTCCCTCGTCTACACATATCTTACACACCCTGGTCAACAATTCAAGATTGAATGGTAAAGAAGATTGAAATGTAACATAAGTTGATTCTATTGAAGTCAGTTTATGAAATTATAACTACAGAATATTGCTCTTTGCAATAAAATGAACTTTCAGTTTTTTTGTCTTAACAAAGATCTGAGTCTCAAAAGAAGTAAATTGGATTTTATTTCATCTTCCAAAACACTATTTTATAAAACTCCCAATTGGATCCTTGAGTGAATTCCCTTTCTCCGTCTGAGGACAGAACACTCCGGGCTAGGATCTCTCTGAGGATTCCATTGGAGAGATTCCCTGGAGATCTCACCTGTCACAAAACGATAACACAAACTTTGATCTGTTGCATCTCTTTGCAAATATGTTGGTTAATTGTGGGATTTTTCTGTTTCTTTAGACACCCAAAGATTGGGATCATTATATTTTTTATGAATTATGAGGCATCATAAAAACAGTTTACGAATTATTCTTGATTTTACATTAGACTGCAAGACTTGGGGTCCTTAGAGAACAAGACAAACTCTTTTCACATTCTTGACTAGTTATTTAACAGATTTTAATTGAATTTCTTAGAAATTGCAAATGGTTCTTCTTCCATCTTCTTACTATCAATATTTACTTATTTAGTTATTTATTGAGAGAGAGAGAGAGAGAGAGAGAGAGAGAGAGAGAGAGAGAGAGAGAGAGAGAGAGTATACTATTCTTGTATGTTCAAAGCAAGAAAAATTCTTCGACGCCTAACCACAGAAGAACCTTTCTGACATCTCTCTGTGATTCGCCTCTTTTCGGACTGATAAATTTTGTTTCTCGGTTGTGTTTTTGTTTACGCTTTATGCGTCCTGTTTGCTTTAGAGGCCGGGAGAGACAGGTAAGAGAGAGGGAGGGAGGCCTCGAGGTCATGGCTCGAGAGGTAGCAGAGGTCAATCTTGGTTCTGAGAACTCAAACTAATTCATAAAGTCATTCAAAAGGTAACTTTAGTGAGTTAAAATGACCAGAATTACAGACGTCATTCACGAATTCTGGTATCTTGGAAAGAGGATAGTTACCATCACCATCCTGGCACCCAGAGAGTAATGGTTGTATGAATGGTACATTGGAAGTCATGGACTAATTAGGATTAAGGTTATGCTTAAACAGGATAGAATAGGGACAATTGATATTCCAAGACAATTGTTCAAAAATACTCTTTTAATCCATAATCCTGTTGTCGAGCGAAAGATTACATGACCTGGCGAACCTATACCTAAGTGATGAGTCTCCATTTCTATTTCATCATCTCGTTTTATTTCTATGAATAATATCCAGTCCATCTCACACTGACACCTCCTTTTTACCTTTGCTCATCATTCTATCTTCTTTAGGAAACCTCCCACACTTTATCTATTCTTCAAATCCTCCGACCTTTATCCTTTCCCAGTCAATTTTACTCCAAATTCGATGTCTCTCTTTACATTATGAGCTATCGCTCCATGTTCATACACATAAGGGGTATATATATGGGTCCTTAGAGATTGAAAAGGCACAGGGAAAGAAAGAGAAGACGATGTATTGACGTGCTAAGAAAATTTGTGGATGTGGACTGGCACAGAAAGACCATAAACAGACGCAAGTGGAATGACATGTCTGAGGCCTTTGTTCTGCAGTGGACTAGTAATGGCTGATGATGGTGTGTGTATGTGCGTTTGAATAAATCTATATAAATGTCATTCAAAATTATGAATAAAAGATTGAAACTAATATGAAAAATATTTTCAAAGAAGACAAGAATTAATTGGTAAAAATATTAATCAAAATCTATTTTGATTACATATAATGTAGATCCAATATCCCAACATAATTAGTTTATACTGGGTTCTTGATTTTATATTTATATCTGAATAATGTGTTGTAATCTTCCTATTGATATCTGTAAACACAAACACAAACATGAATGCACAAACAAACAAGAAGTACTTCCAGAAGGTATTGAAGTTCGTCTAAAGTTACTCGATTAACTGCGACCAGAGTGAATTACTAAGATCAACACTTGATGGTTCAGCAGTCATGGATTCTCTCTCTCTCTCTCTCTCTCTCTCTCTCTCTCTCTCTCTCTCTCTCTCTCTCTCTCTCTCTCTCGACCATTCCTTCTCATTGGTTCTTGTGAATTGAGTAAGAACAAAGGTCGGGCTTCTGAAGAGAGATAGAATGTTCGAGTGAGATCAATTTCTGGCCAATGATAAATAGGATTTGATTATTTATATGAATTAGGGTTATTTAGACAGGTGATGATGCCGGGGAGTCCATTCAAATACCTTTTATTACTGGACGAACCCCACAATTGGACTGCGAAGTAAAAGTTCAAATAAGTCGGAAGAGAGAAACTGACTATTAAGGTAAAGTAATGTTGAAATGATTATTAATTAATGCTTACAGTACACCCCATGAAGTGCGCTAACAGCACTACCTTTCTTTTTGGGGGAAGTTTGACCTCTGAGCAAAAATTAAATAAAATAGGAATTATATTTCTTGGTTTAATAAGTAAAACGATCAGCGGCAACCAAGGTTAGGTTAGGATGTCCGAAAGGCCTTTGAGGGTGGAAGTTGATATTAAAAGACTTTCTCAATAAGCCAATTTTTTGTGCAATTGAAGAAGACACAGACCTAATGTGTTTCTCTGGTATTCTAGTCTGCAAAGCAATGCAGAATGTGCGGCAATGCCTAACGCAGGCAATATACCGTGGGCAATATCTCCTTGGAGCTCAGCACCCTAATCCAAGTCTGCATCAAATGGATGCAATACATTCATGAGATCTATCACCTCAATTAGCAGCTCAGGTGAAGCAAGCAACACCCATTATTGCTTGCTACAGAGGCAATAAACCTCCAGGTTACTTACTGCGATCAGATAGGTGTCTTTACCCCAAACAGATAATATGTCTGTATCTATCTATGTAAATATTAATCTTTATCTTTAAATATAGATATTTATCAATGTATATTTGCAATAGGGTCCGCATTTATTCATATATCCATTTTTCTATCCCTCAATTAGACTATATATTTATCTATCTGTGTCACGTAAGAGAGTTGATATGTATTTGATGAAACCAGATCTTTGATGAGCAAATTAGTTGTAAAAAGTTCATAGTAGAATATAAGTTTTAGAACTTGGTAATTGATTAATATTTCATGTGGAATTTTTAAGTTTTCGTACATTCAAATCTATTAGAAATCAATTTCACAAAAATACTTCAAGTTTATTGTCCCCATTGGCAATGCAAGTAAGGGTCACCAAGACGAGTAAATAAATTACCCTCCTGTTATGGGTTCGAATCCAGCAGAGGTTTATTTTCTCATTTAGATGATCGAGGCTTTCAGTTACTGATGGAAGAGGTTCCATTTGTTTGTTTACAAATTGTTTACAAATTGATCTAAGTGAAAATTACATTAGGATGGTTTAGATGGTTTAAGCTGTCTTCTCCTAATACCTATAACACGCAAGTACACAGCAAACGGGTGTGTTAATCTTTCTTTTTGTGATATTAAAAGATCTTAGATGATTTAAAAAGAATTGGGAAACTCGATATTATCATTTTTGTGATAAGTACAAAGTTCTTTGAAAAAAAAATTGTGGATTGAAACATAGATCATTAAAAACGGTAGTAAAGGTGATGACCTTAAATTTTGGACATTCATTTCAACATATGATGTATTCGACAAATTTATAGAAAAAAAGAAGCTTTGGACAGGTTATTGGGATAATTGATTAGGCTCAGTGTTGTTATCTTAAATCAATTGATCCCACATGGAAAGACTGGAAATATCTGTTGAAACATTAATCTGAATACATTAGTTTGTTTTTATTGTATTCATCAAGTGGTTAACTTCTAAATCCTTGAGCTGGCAGGCTTCTAAACCCATCAGCATTCAAGCTTCTAATACCTTCAACTGGCAAATCTTAAATCCCAACAGCTTATTTACCTCTAGTTTCTTCAATTGACAAACCTCTCATCTGATCAGCTGGCAAGGCTCTAATCCCATCACATGGCATTCCTATAAATCCATCAGCTGGCAAACTTCTGATCCCATCAGCTGGAAATTCTCTAATGCCATCAGCTGGCACATTTCTAAGCCCATAAGCTTACCCATAAGCTTACCTACCTCAGATCCCATCAGCATTCCTCTTTTCCATTGTCCTTTCTTATTCAAAGTATCTTTTGGTTTTCACATATCCATATTTCCTCTCTCCCCCTTCTTTCTGCTTCCCGTCCCTTTCCTCATCTCCTCCCCCTTTCCTGGGAGAAAGGAAAACCAAAGAACAAAAGGGCCCTGTCAAAAGATCATTGCCATTGCAGAGAATGTTCGATTCTCTTTGATGTTAAGTGTTGTAGGGGCGAATATACTATGTCCTCTCTGTGCTATGGGAGGACACCCCATGGGCTTTCTCTCTTTCTCTCTCTCTCTCTCTCTCTCTCTCTCTCTCTCTCTCTCTCTCTCTCTCAAGTAATCCCCCTCTTCTGTACTACAAAGGACACGAAATCAATCAAGCAAGGCAGTAACAATTCAGGTAAGGGCCATGTTGTCCTCCTGATCAGGTGATAACTTCTAAGGATATGAAACTTTGTGCCAAAAAGGCCCAGGTGCAAAGGAAAGGTGTCAGAGTGACTCACTTCTGATGATCGCCAAATCGTAAATTTGGTTAGGATTTGCAAGAGGGAGATTTCAGTTCAAGATTATGAGACTTTAGTGCTGATGAATAATCTAAATGAGTTATTCCTGCAGGTAGTGTGTGCTACTAATTTACCTAATTATTGCCCACAAATATTTTATGCCTAGTTAGATAAGAGATGATTTATAGTATAGTTAAAAAAGATGATCAATGAAAAATAATATATAATCATGAAATTTAGTTCTAAAATTTCCAGATATTGCCTACAAATATTCTATACAGATTTATACGAAAGTAATGATTAATATATACATAATACTTGAGGACTATGTACATATCACAAAGAACATATCAAGAAATTTAATGACAGCATTTACAAACATAGTCTAACCCCTGTAATAATCTTTCATGCAACGGCACACTAAACATATGAGTAAAGAACTTGATTAATTTATGGTCAGACAATGTTATTAAAAGGAACAACGATTTGACTTGGAAAAATAAAAGAAATCTCCCAAGTTGGTCTGTGCCATAGAGACTGACCCACCTCATCTTAATTGTAATATACATTGCATCCTTTCAAATAGTATAATATATTTGTCTTTTTTTTCAATCATGAAATACATTTAAACCCTTTAAATTGTTATATTGATTAAAAGAATGTATTATAAATGTAAAAACAAATCAATCCCATTAAATAATAAAACATAACACATATCAATTGATAAATCCCTTTATGACCTTTACACATTTCTCTCCTCATAGACTTTCTAGCATTAGATAAAATCATCAAATAAAACTCTCTTTTGAATTGATGGTTCTTTTACAAAGATATAGGTAAGACTTTCGAGTATCGCAAATGTAAAAATACACCAGACTAAGTCGACTCCCACTTGAGAATATCCAGAGATTTTGTTAGTGGGAGTGGAGGGGTTTAAAGGCCGCTCATGAATGGCAGAGGCAAGGTACAGTGACATTGCCCTATCAAGCAGGGCAATGCCCCTAGAGACTGACCATATATACATATGATCAGCGCCCGAGCCCCTCTCCACCCAAGCTAGGACTAAGGGGGGTCAGGTAATGGCCGCTTATGACTCAGCAAATAGACCTATTAGCTCCTCCAAACGCCCCCTCCTTAGTTCACAAGGATGCCGAGGTTGCAGCAACTAAAGAAGCTCACGAGTTTCAGCAGGACTCAAACCCCATTATAGCGATCACCAGTCAGGGACGTTACCACATAGGCCACATTCCCCTCTTCTTTACCTGAAGGAGAAGAAGAAGAAGAAGAAGAAGAAGAAGAAGATAAAACAGGTGCTAGGAAAGAGAAAAAGGAATTGGAAGAAAGGTCATCTCTAAGTCACAGCTCCGACCATCAATCACTGGTTTATGTCTCTCTCCAAGACGTGATTCGAAGGGATTTGGGTAACTCTCTCTCTCTCTCTCTCTCTCTCTCTCTCTCTCTCTCTCTCTCTCTCTCTCTCTCTCTCTCTCTCTCTCCTGAACAATTATGTCCTTATTGAAATCCTACTTCAGACAGAGAGCCCTTCTGAAGTAATTTCATAAGTTCATTTTTCTCAAATCCTTCTCAATCCCCCATCCTTTATCCTTAAGTATTCTCATCCTCCTTATCTTAATCCAATCCTCAATCCACCTAGAGACCATCCTGGCCTCGTCTCTCATCCTAAATGGAAACAAGAAGAAGAGATGACTCTTACTTTCAGCCTTCCTTTTCTGGCAATAATAAAACGCAATAGAAATCCATCATCTTCTGATAACATTTCTAGATGTTTATAAACATTACAAAGATTTATACAAGTTAAGAAAAATAAATAAACGTTTTACCAGAAATGTATTCACAATATCAATGAAAGTACATTATAATATCATTATATCTTTGTAAAAAAAATTTGCCATCTTCAAGGAATCCCTTCGTCAGCAACTGGAATGAGATCCGGGAATATTCCATGTTAAAGATCTGAGAAGTTTCTCTCAAAAACAGCGGAGAATCAGTTGAAGAACTAAAGCAAAATCTATAAGAAACTTTTCTCGAATCACCCTCTATCTTTTTTTCTCAGCTCAAAGAAAAAGAAAATAAAAGAATTATTTCCTTCACCAGACAACTCTTTCTAACTGCGATTACGTGTTGGCTAAGCTCATTTTTTACTTCAACTGCTTTGCTTTTCGTATAAATTAATACTGATAAAAAGGATTTTAATGATAATACTGTGAAGAAACCATGGGAAATTCACGACACCCATTAAACAAAACATTGCAATGCGAATCTATTACTTTCTGAGCAGTAGAATGCTGCCACACTACCAAAACGCCACCTTCCTCACTTCACTTCCTGAGATTCCCTTCAAAGATGATGTAATATTCATGATGTGATTCAGCTTCAGTAGTCTCTGCCTCTCTGGGTCACTGATGCCATCCTTTTAAAGAGGCCATTTGAAGAGGGCATTTGAAGAGGCCTTTTAAAGAAGCCTTATAAAGAGGCCTTTCAAAGAGGCCTCCTGGAATACTAATGACTAATGTCCCTTTCCATTCAACGTTCAAAAATGTTGTTCTCTTCCTGCCTTTTATTTAAGGATACGTCTCTTCTTCCAGTTTAAAAATCATGTGATCTCTCTGCTGGGTCTTCAGTAGTCACTTCCTGAGGCCTCTGGGTCATTCCTTGGGTGAAAATTTGACTAATGCCATGATTACATGTTTATACTTATGTCTCTAATCTCTTCTGCTCATAAAACACCTTTAAACATTTAAGTCATACTATCAACTTAAAACCTGATTAATATACCAATAGTAATTTAAGAGGGTGGGTAATTGTGATGGAAAGTTTGGTCACCTGAAATCTTTATCTCTGCTTTAATTATCATTAAACAAGTATTTATGGAATCAAAGACCAATTAAATGATTGAATTTGAAAAGTTTTATTAACCAGATGTTATAACACAAGATATGTTGAGAGGAACTCGATAACCTTAATACATCCTTGCTCAAATATTCCAATATATTCAGTCCCTCCATATTCCTATTCCTAAAGATTCCATTCCATTCAATTCCAGTCAAGCAGAAAGGGAAAATATCTGGAGGTTAATTTGGTTAATTTGATGAGATATTTCGAATGATGAATCACCATTTCATTGATTGGTCGATTCGGGAATAACTTCATTGTTATTGTTTGGTGGAATTCAGGTCATCTGCTGATGTCTGTCTTTGACTGATCTTTGTTACTTTCTTCTTCTCTTCTTTCAAAATGGGATTTTTCTTTTTAAAACCTTTTAGTTTTTTAAAAGTCTGAAGTAAAAATCGGTCTTCATTAAGACTAATAATATTGATAAAAACATAGCTACTACTACTACTACTACTACTACTACTACTACTACTACTACTACTACTATAATAATAATAATAATAATAATAATAATAATAATAATAATGAAAATAATAATAATAATAATAATAATAATAATAATAATAATAATAATAATAACCACCGATTTGTTCCGAACACTTTACCTAAACTTTCAAAATTCTTTGATACCAAAGTCAAAGTCAATAAGATGTTTCTACCAAAACGAACTTTGCATTTGGTCAATTCTATTGAAACAATCCCGAATATCAGGACAATGACTGAGATGTTTAGAAGGACTCAGTCGGAGTCGGGTGAAAAGATTTTGACATATTTTGTCCGAGATTTTACCACAGATGAAAACTGAATTTAATCTCTTTGAACTTCTGGAAATTGGTCTATAATGACTCAAAGCTCAAAGGACAATGATATACTGTATGTATAAGGTTTTCTTTTACACTCGAGTCTTATCTGAATACTCCTACAAACACTCGAACTTCACTTACTCCTCCTTGAGTCCCACTAGAGGATAAAGAAAGGTCACACTCCAGGTGATCTTTCCTAAACAATGGATCTTCCACCTGGATTTAAACGGAGTTAGGAAGGTCAACGTTTAAGAGAATAAGGTCAACAGACGATTGAAGGTGAGAGTAGGGATAGAGAAGGTTGGATCAACTGGGAATAAGAAAGAGGACATGGACAGAACATTAAATCCCATATCTTTAGAGATGTCACTCACTCTCCTAGAGTTAGACGCTGTATAATACTTGACTCTACTTCTTCTGACTTTCTTTTCTTCAGCTGCTTCTTACCCTCCCGTCAAGCTTCATTTCCAATTAAGCAGGGCTTTTTGTGCTCCATTCTCACTACAGGATTGAACCACCTCACGATTGAACCACCTTATAATATTCATATTGAACTAATCACTTACGGCCATATGTCACACTAACAAATCTTAATTTTACTTACATTCATACATCAACAGTTGATACTTACCGATTTTTTTAATTCATATATGATATTATTAATTGAAATTTGCATGTACTCTTTATAAGAAGAGGAAGCAAAATAGAAACAAATACACACACACACACACACACACACACATATATATATATATATATATATATATATATATATATATATAATATATATATATATATATATATATATATATATATATATATATACATATCTAAATGAAACGAATGAAAACCTTCTAGATTTCATTTTACTGAGTGAGATTGTTGAGGAGCAGAGATGAAGGTCTTAATCCGGCTTTAATTCAAATCAAAGATTTCCCTTGAGAAACCAAAAGCCTTGTGGAGGCCGACCTAGTTCTGGAATCATAGTTTACATTAATTAAAATCACGTGTGCTTGTGATATATGTTCATTAAAATAACCACGTGTTGCAAACTCACGATTCAGCTATCATGGTGGAGATGGGTTTATTTCAAGTCTGTGAACAGATTCCTGAATTCGACAGGAATATGTCGGGAACTTGTCATAAACTTTTTAGTCTCTCTTGTAGCTCAGTCGGCATGGTCACTGCAGGCATAGTCTCCAGCCGAACAGGTGGTGGTTCGAATCCCCACCCGGCCAGAAGCTGTTACCATAAAATGAATTCCAAGTGGATATATATTCCCAGATAGAATTCGGTATTAAATGCCATTCGTGGGTGATATTTACATTAATTAAAATCACGTGTGCTTGTGATATATGTTCATATATATATATATATATATATATATATATTGAGAGACAGAAATATAAATGAAAATATAAATTCCAGGATATTTAGAATGAATCGTGTAACTAACAAGACTTGTGTTTTACCTTATTTTTTTTTTTTTTTTGATTTTTCATCCATTCATTATCAACTTCAACTGAATCCTTATACCTTATCATATCTATTTTCCTCTTCCTTCTAATTCCTTTTAACACAAACACATAAACAAACAAAACTTATAAACGCTCGAGATGGTTTTGAAATTGGCTGATTGATCCAACATTAATTGCGAGCTCATTTAACTAATGCCATGAATATTCTCTCTCTCTCTCTCTCTCTCTCTCTCTCTCTCTCTCTCTCTCTAGGACTACCCATCGGGCTGATCCCCAAAAAGCCGAACCCTCTCTCTTCCATCATTGTCTACTGCCGACGATTGGACGTCCCTTTTATTAGCCAGGAACTCTGCTCCTGACAATGGAATTAGATTTAAAGGGAATAAGGAGAAGAAGAAGAGGAGAAGAGAAGAGAGTTTTGATCCCGGTCCCCACAGACGCCCATTGTCACCCTAAAAGGGGCGAGAGCATAACATTACTCCTGGTGGAAGGAAGATAGATTCTTCCTTTTAAGAGGTGGTGTAAAGGGGTAACAGGTTCAGCCCATACAGTTCTACTCCCCATGACGCTCTTGCGGTTACCGTTTTCACTATTATTAATTGTTGTTCACCATTCTTAGTTAGGCTGTACTATTCCATGCTAGGTGTGGCTCCTGAACAATGAGGGTATTAGTTGGGTCAAATCCAATATAGATCGCTGAGCTTAAAGCCATGAGATTATTGACGAACCATTACATTGCAACGCTCCAACCCTCAAGGTTAAGATGTACAATCTGTGATGTGGAGGTTTTCCAGGAAGTCATTTCCCATGGGTGGCTAAGGACCAATCTAACCATGGGGATTATCACCTGCAGTCTGTAGTTTTTAAAAGAGAAGTAAACGTTTAATTACTCATTGCGTTTTTTCTGATAAAATCATTTTCAAAGTAAGTTTTTGATCCCAATCTAATAGTACATCTTATTTTTCAATCACATCATTTAAAATCTCGTTTATCTTCCTCATCTTCCATCTGCCACAACTAATCTTTCCCTTTGGAAGAATTCCTCCAACGGCTTCGACAGACATTAAGAATTGGATCTGGAAGATAAATGGCTTTTGATGAATGAGACCAAGATTGAATGGAATTATCATCTTTGTATTTTGGCCCTCGTGAATAATATGCATTAAGGTTGCACAGCTTAAAAAGTCAAAACATTTCACATTTAACGTTTATAATATTTTCATTATTATTAATCACAGTTTATTATGCAAATCGAAATAAAGAAGCTCTCTACATATTAAAACCAGTTATTTAATCGAGAAAACAATTTGCGAATAAAATTTGCAGAACAAAATTAAATATATTTCTCTCGCGGAAGTTCAAAACCAAAACAATTATTCTTGTTGTTTCCTATTCTGGGAAACTCGTCGCCTAATCCGGACAGACAAACCACAGAAGAACCTTTCTGCCATCTATCTTTAATTCGTCTCTTTCCCCACAGAGAATCTTTGTTTACTCGGTTGTGTTTTTGTTTACCTTTTATACGTCCAGTTTGCTTAAGAAGCGAGATGAGAGGTTGGAGGGGAGAGAGGGAGGCCGTCAGGCCACGGCTCGAAAGGTAGGGAGGTCAATCTTTGTTCCGAGGACTTAGACTAATACATAAAGACGTCTTATGAATTTTAGTATCTTGGAAAGAGGATAGTTACCATCACCATCATGGCTTCCAGAACATAAAGGTTGTATGAATGAAACAGTGAACAGTCGTGAGAATTATTATCTAATTGGGATTAAGCTTAAGTTTTAGCATGATAGAATGGTGTCAATTGATATCCCTCAACAAATCTTAGAAAAGAGTCACTCTATTCTGTTTCAGCCATAATCTGATCAAAGAGCGAATGATTATATGCCCTGTTGAGCCTATACCTGAGTGTTGAGCCTATACCTGAGTGTTGAGCCTATACCTGAGTGTTGAGTCTCCCATTTCCATTGCATCGTCTCGTTCTATTTTTCCAATGAATAATTTCCAATCCATCTCACCCTGACACCTCCTCTTTACCTTTCTTCAGCAGCCTATTTTCAGCTATTCTTAAAATCCTTTACCCTTTTCTCATGCTGATTACTTCAAAATCTTGTCCCTCTGGGGTATCTCAACTACCATATATATTACCAAATATACAGAGTTAAAGTTCCATAGAAAGAAGCTTAAGTCAAACTATTGTATGATGTATTGTCTTATGTATTTGTGTATTAATATTTATTGTCAATTCTACTTCATGTAAATAGAAACCCTTTTTGTTATAGCTCTTGATCAAGGAATTAGGAGCAGTTTTTGGATAGTAAAGTAAGATTAAGGTTTAGTGAAGAAATGGACAAAATATGCAACGGTATACAAGTGAACAAATGAGAGTCAAGAAGGAAGAGAAATGATGGCTAGGGGGAGGGGGAGATTGTGGGGAAGTTGAAGCCTCATTGAGAATTCGTTGGAGATAAACAGTAGTGATGCTGATGATGCCTTTAGGACGGCTCTCCTCCTAATTACTACAGATCCTCGTGAAGAGTAAGCAACAGGAAGTGTCCCTTCAGAAACATTATGCTCAGGAGAGAGTATTAAGATTCTCTCTCTCTCTCTCTCTCTCTCTCTCTCTCTCTCTCTCTCTCTCTCTCTCTCTCTCTCCCTCTCTCTCTTCCATCACCTATTGCATATCAGCTACCATACATAAATGATTTCTTAACCCAAGTGACTTTATCAACCCAGAGGAATTCCATCCTTATTCCTAGAAGGACGAAAGACCAAAATACCTTGACCACTTCAGTCTTACTTTGTTGTGTCAATTTTATTTCAACGTAAATATTTATGGTTTTGACTTTCCAAAATGGTTGCTACTGAATAAATGTATAATTCACACATAACCTTAGACGAAAGACTCAATTGTTTACACATCTCCTCAATTGAATAGAAATAAACAAACAAACAAACACACACACGCACTCACAGGACCCTCCCTTTCCAATTAGAATCAATCTCTGGACACTTTTCAGTTATTATCAAGACATTGGTTTTATTTCCCTCTTGTCAGAAAGAACATGATTTGTTTTCGTCCTGAAGTGAACACCTTCTGACACCTTCCATGAGGGGAGGAACGCAGAGGAAAGTGATCAGTTATGCAAATTCCTCTGTGAGATTCCTGTTTAGATCTGTCGACGGGAAATTGGGAGAAGTCGATTGATCTGAGTATTAGAAACGACATTGGGTCAGGACCATATTTTAATCTAAAATAAAATAATGATCAAATCAAGAGATAGATTTTGATCTTTAGAATTAAGTAGTATCTTTTATTATGGAGTATTTGTTTTTTATTTTGAGATTAATAATAAACAATAGAGGGTTCGACAAGAAAGTTCTTAGAAGCTGACTTAGTTTTTGGTATTAAAAGGAAAATATAAAGTTCAGAAAATCTCATGGACGAACAGTTTTATATATTCAAAGAAGCATCGTCACAGAAATGTTCATTAAACAAATAATAGAAGAAACATAAAGAATCTTCTTCATCAATCGAAGACTTTTCTTCAGTTCGAATATGAATCAGAAAGATTAAAGGATTCCTCCATCCCCTGAATATGTCCTTTTCTTCTCTTGCTGTAGGAAAATAAGGGCAGAAATAAGAATGGAGCCCTCTTATCTGGCACACAAATATCATAGGTGCCATACATGATCACAACAACCTCTGCAATAATGAATAAGCAACATAAATGATGGTTCAGGTTTGATGTTAGAGAGAGAGAGAGAGGAGGAGAGGAGAGAGAGAGAGAGAGAGAGAGAGAGAGAGAGAGAGAGAGAGAGAGAGAGAGAGAATTTGAAGACAAAAGTGAAAATCGAAATGGAAATATGTAATCATATTAGACCAGATTTCCCAACACAATACTATTCATACAATTAGTGCTAAGGCCATGAATTTAGCAGAAGGATAAAAGGGAGGTTGCTGATAGGGACAGACAGGACATTGCAAAGAGCCGAAAGTTTAGCATAGAGTGAACTAAATAGGGTGCACTGTCGACAATACCCCATTAAAGGCTAAAGATCTCTTGACAAGAAACCAATGTTCACCCCTGCTGCAATATCTGTAAAGTTTAGCTCTTTCTGACTATTGAACAAAACGGTAGACATTAGAAAATAATTTTGTCAATTGCTATTTTGGAATGTTTTTTTTCATTTGTTATTTGTTTTAGTATAATTCCATTCCTTATTTGAACCCTGAAATGCTCCTTCTCATCTGTTGTTCCAGGAATCCATTCCCATTGGAATAATCCAGAGCAAAATTGATTCCAGAAACCAAGCGTCAGTCAGTCATTCATTCAGTCAGTCAGTCAGTCAACTAGTAAGTCAGTCATCAGTCAGCCAGAAATCAGTCAGTCTCTTTAGGAGACAAATGAGATTTCACCTGAATTATGCTAATGAGACAACATCCATTCATTATTCATTCATTCACGGGGGAAGGGAGGTCAAGGGTCACACACAGACGAGGTCAGAAAAGGTCATTTTAGAAACATCAAATGCATAAATAGATATTTAAAGATATAGTAGAGAAATAAAAGATAAAGTATCAAAAGTGATAGGATTAGATTTTCAAAAAGACAGGAATTAATTGGTCAAAGTAATGATTCGTTAAGGGTTTGATTGGATGTAATGTAGATGTAATTTATTTACATTAATTACCTCTACAGAATCCTTGATTTCATATTTATACCTGAAGGTTATCTGTTTTTATCTTCGTTTAAATTTATGTTAACACACAAACACACACACAGTAAGTAGCCAAAAAAAAAGAAAAAAAAAAAGTATTTCCAGAAAACTTATAAACTCTGGAGGTGGTATTGAAGATAGACTAAAGTTGTAAGATTGATCCAGAGTGAATTACCAACAACGTCATGGAATCTCTCTCTCTCTCTCTCTCTCTCTCTCTCTCTCCCCCCAACGATTCAACCTCATCGGTTCGTGTGAATTGACTAAGAACAGGCTAGTGTGACGGAATCTTCGAACGAAATCAGTTTCTGATCAGTGATAAATAGTATGGGATTTCTTATGGGAATTGGGGATATTCAGAGAGGTGATGAGGCTGGGGAGTCCAATCAACTGTCAGGGGCTATTATGAGATACCCATAATCAAACTGCAAAGTAAAAGTTAAAAAAGTGGGAAGAGAGATAGTGGCATTGAAGGTGTAAGGTCGTTGAAATGACCTTCAAGTATGCTCACAGTACACCCCTAAAGAAAAGTACTATAGGAGCACGATCTCATCTGAGGAGTGTAAATCATGTTTGATTTATGAGCAAAAAGAAATGATCAGATCCTTTTGTTTATGTAATAAATAAGTCAGCAGAAAGCAAGGTTAGGTCACTATGTCTGCTCTCAGTCAATGCGAGACATATTTCCTACAATCAAATTTTCTGTTAAGTTTGCCAATTTTGGATCTTGATATTCTTCTTTAGATTTGAAATTCTAAACTTGCAAAACCACTTGAGAAAAATAAGTTGAAAAGATGGAGTCTTAATTGATAATTACAGTCGTGGTCATTTGCATAGAAAAATTCCTCCCCCCCCCCCCCTCTCTCTCTCTCTCTCTCTCTCTCTCTCTCTCTCTCTCTCTCTCTCTCATCATCCTCCCGGTCCGCACCACCTGAATGCAAAGAACTCCCTTCTTCTTCTTCTTCTTCTTCTTCTTCTTCTTCTTCTTCTTCTTCTTCTTCTTCTTCTTCTTTATTTATTATTATTCTGGTAAAATTTCTTTTTAAGACTCAACCCTATTGTTTTTATATCTTGATACTCTACCTCTTTTATACTTATGTTATTTAATGACCATATTCATCATCATCATCATATCCTCCTACGCAAAGGGCCTCAACCATATTCACGGGAATTTCTTTTTAAATAAACAAACAATTTTTATCCAGCAAAACAGAAACAAAATCCAATTACAACATTTATTCACCTAATTATGCATAAAAGATTAAGATACTCAAAAGAAAAAAAATGATGGATAATGAACTCGTTTGTTTGTTCTGCTATTGTCTTGTCACTGTACACACAATCAAGTGGCCATCTTTGAAAGGTTAAGTGCCTACAGGGGCTCTCTCTCTCTCTCTCTCTCTCTCCTCTCTCTCTCTCTCTCTCTCTCTCTCTCTCTCTCTCTCTCTCTCTCATCTAGACTAATTTTCGTAATCTGTGCATGAATATCACTGTATCTATATAGTTGAAGAATAAATCTCATTATCTTATTTATCACTTGTTCAGCCTAACTAATATTTTCACTTTCATTTTTCATTTTCCTTAATTTTTTTTTTTCTGGGGGGGGGGAGGTTTCTTTTTTGGGGCAATTTTTCCCATAAATAAGGTTTTTTTTTTTTTTTTTTTTTTTTTTTTTTTTTTTTTTTTTTTTTTTTTTTTTTTTTTTTTTTTTCCAAGAAAAATTCCCGATTAGAAGAAATTAGACTTTACCCCCAAGTTAGTCACACCTCAGAACCATTTTGGAATAATTTCACTTTTTATCTTACTTTTTTAGTTTAGAAAATCATTATTTCGAAACCAACTTTAGAGTCTATTAAGGGAGAATCTAAAATCAATAGTAAAAATGGTAGTGACAATGAAGATTTATTGTCTTTCTTCCCAGCAGACTCCCCCACCTTCCACCCCAAGGGTATGGCGAACCAGTATTGTTAAGAACCTTAACCAAGTTACAAAAACCGAACAAAGAAATCAAGAGTCCAACAGAGGTCAGTCAGAACCTCACCACTCACCCCAACCTCATATATTAAGGTCAGTTCCATCTACTGCTTCGTATTTCCTTTGTTCTAAATTATCTTAATTGATTTTTGTACGGATTTCATTTTGAAATATTATGTTCAATGACGTATTTTAGACTTGGCGTTGATTGATTATCATTTATAAGGTGTTATTAGAGTTTTCAGAAGTTAGTAAAACCGATATTCGACCGACCTTCTTTACTTTAAGAATAAAGAAAAACATTCATACGATTGTTTTTTATCATAATAGTACACTTTAACTCCCGCTGTGTTGATTGAAGCAGAGATAAAATAAAAAGAAGTTTAATCAATTAAAACAAAAAATAAGAATATAAAAAAGATCTCTGAATTGGATCCAATATCTCAGGAATAAGATTCATTCTGTGAATAAAAGTTAATCTCTGAATGGAAACCGAATCCTGGAAATCAAGTCTAATCCACGATTGGAAGAATGATCTCTGGATTAGATCCAATCCCTAAAAGACACAGGGGGTTGACCGGAAATGCCAATCAGGAGCTGGCAGAGAAAGACGATTGGGATTGGGAGGCAAATGTGAAAGACACAAGCGATCTGGGAATGGGTCAAGTGAAAGACACAGGTGAATCTTTCTTCTCTTGATTGATTTCAAAGTGAGAACGATATGGGTATGAAAGGCAAATGAGAGAGAGAGAGAGAGAGAGAGAGAGAGAGAGAGAGAGAGAGAATACTCCTCTCGCAAGTTGAAAACCGAAACCATTCTTCTGCTTATTTCCTATTCACGGAAACTCGACGCTTCACCACAGAAGAACCTTTCTGTCATCTCTCTTTGATTCTTGTTTTTTCGGAGAGAAAATCTTTGTTTACTCGGTTGTGTTTTTGTTTATCCTTTATGCGTCTTATTTGCTTTAGAGGCCGGGAAATAGGTGATGGCCAGAATGGGTTAAGAGGTAAGAGGGAGGGAGGCCAGTTGGTTATGGCCTGAGAGGTAGGGAGGTCAATCTTTGTTCTAAGGACTTAAAATAATTCATAGTCTTTCAAAAGGTAATTTTAGTGAGTCATAGTTACTGGAATTACAGACGTCATTCACGAATTCTTGTATCTTGGAAAGAGAATAGTTATCATCACCATTTTCCCCAGAGATTAAAGGTTTTATGAATGGAACATTGGAAGTCATGGACTAATTGGGATTAAGCTTATGTTTATGCAGGATAGAATAGGGAAAATTAATATCCCATGACAAATAGTAATAAATACTCTATTAATCACTTCTATCCATAATCATGTTGGTGAGCAAATGATTACATGTCCTGGTGAATCTATACCTGAATGTTGAGTCTTCCTTTTTCCATTACATTGTCTCGTTCTGTTTCTATGAATAATTTCCAGTCCAGCTCACCCTGGCACATACTTTTACTTTCCTCATCCTATCTTCTTTAGGAAACCTCCCACACTTCATCTATTCTTCAAATCCTCCGACCTTTATCCTTTCCCCATATGCTGAAATACTTAAAAATCTCGTCCCTCTAAGGTATCACAACCATAGATATTAATATATTAATTATGAAGTTAAAGTCCCATAGAAATAACCTTATTTCAAATGACATCCATCCCCATTGAATAATGCATTTGTGTATTTTGATCCAGAGCTAAATTTTACTTGATGTCGACAGAGCCTCTTTTAGCACGACCTCTGGATGGAGGAATTGGAGCAGTTTTGGATGATGAAGGAATTTTGAAGTGATGGACAAACAGTGAAGTGGTACACGAGTGAACAAATAAGGGGAGTGAAGAACGAAGTGAGAGGGGTGAGGGTGAGGGAGAGGAAGAGGGAGAGGGGAGTGTTCTGTAGCTGAAGCACCATTGAGAATTTGTGGGAGATAACCCCTAGTGATGTTGATAATGCTTTAGGACGGCTCTCCTCCTAATTACTACAGATCCTCATGAAGAGAAAGTAAACAGGAAGTGTCTCCTCAGACCAGTTATGGTCAGAAGGGGAGCATTAACATCTCTCCTCTCTCTCTCTCTCTCTCCTCTCTCTCTCTCTCTCTCTCTCTCTCTCTCTCTCTCTCTCTCTCTCCTCTCTCTCCTCTCTCTCTCTCTTTTATTCTAATTTCGATATCCGTCTTCACATTATGAGCTGTTGCTCTATGTTCATACACATAAGAGGATATATATATATATATATATATATATATATATATATATATATATATATATATATATATATATATATATATATATATATGTATATATATATATATATATATATATACTGTATATATGAGTCCCTAGGGATTGCAAAAGAGCAGGGGAAGGAAGAGATGGTGATGTATTTACGAGCTAAGAAAGTTTGAGGGGGTGTGGACTGGTACAGAAAGACCACAAACAAACACAAGAGAGAATGACATGTCTAAGGCCTTTGTTCTGCAGTGGACTAGTAACGGCTGATGATGGTGTGTGTGTGGTGTGTGTGTGTGTGTGTGTGTGTGTGTTTGCATTTGAAAAAAATATATAAAATGTAACTCAAAATTAGGAATCAAATATTAAAACTAATCTAAGAAGACAAGAATCAATTGGTAAAAGTATTAATTCATTCCTGTTCTGATTAGATATAATGTAGATCCAATATGCCAACATTATTCATTTATACTGCATTCTTCATTTTATACTTATATCTGAATGCTATATGTTTTAATCATCCTATTAATTTCTTTAAACACAAACAAGAGCGTGGCAATGCAAGACCAAAACTCCCCATCTGGCTGATCCCCAAAAAGTCGACCACTTTTTCTCTCTCTCTGGGATCTCTGCCATGATTGTATACCGACGATTGGACGTCTCTTCAGAAACTCTGCTCCCGAAAATGGAATTAGATTCCAGGGGAGGAAGAGGAAGAGGAGAGGAAGAAGAGAGTTTGGTCTCTGGCCTTAAGCTTTGCAGGTGCTCCTTGACAGCCTAAAAGTGGCATGACGTCTGGAGGACATTACTCCTGGTAGAAGGAAGATTGATTCTTTCTGTAAGGGGATAAAGGGAGGCCTTGTCCTATCCACCAATAAGAGGAGGGGGTTAGAAGGCGGGTGGCTGGAGGGAAAGCAAGCGTGAGGAATTGTGGGATGCAAAGAGCGAAGTAATAAATCATGATTCTGGCCTACATTTCCTCCATAATATTTGAAGTGTGGGAGGAAGAGGCTTCGAAGTCTCATCAGGATTCCAGGAGGAGTTTCTTCGATGAGGAAGGTAAATGAGAGAGAGAGAGAGAGAGAGAGAGAGAGAGAGAGAGAGAGAGAGAGAGAGAGAGAGAGAGAGAGAGAGAGAGAGAGTAGGAGCTGTCTTCAATATGATTGTTAAAACCAATAATTCCCATGATTGACAGACTTCTGTTGAATATAAGAATAACTAAAATCAACTGATATTTTAGAATTAAAGAGAAAAATAACGAAAATTGTGGCAGAGAAAATCTCCTGGACCTAACTACGTCCCAAAGTTAAACCAAGAGAAAAACTTTGCCCGAAGAAGAGTGATGTTAGGTAATACAGTGATTAAAAGGGGCTAAGTAGACAAAGGTATCTTAATGGAGAGGCAGAGGTACAAAGACAAAGGCCCTTTTTCCAAATGGATGAAGATGTTCTAAAGATGTATCAGACCTGTGAGTGGAATTGGCATCATTTCTGTCTGTGGTCAGGGAAACAGAAAATTCATTCTCTTCAAAGGTGAAGTTGTCTGTCTGTTTAGTAGTTGCCGGGTCTCTCTCTCTCTCTCTCTCTCTCTCTCTCTCTCTCTCTCTCTCTCTAATTGTCTATCAAACACCTATAATGGAAAATGAGTAAGTTTTACTTCCACTCCTCTGAGGACAGATAATCCTCGCCTGTTGAAATATTTAGAGAATGAACGAAAATCAGCATTTAAACTTTCTTATGATAGTAAAAGGTTGGTTTTATATTTCCCCATCTTATGTGGAACACAGGATTTGATAATAGTAATCAACTATTGTCCCTGCGGACGGCAAAGTAATCGAGACCTGACGGGGGGGGGGGGGGGGGGGGGGGGGTGGTTACAATAGTACCAGAGAGCTTCGTCACTCCTTCTTGTGTCCAAAGCGGAAGTGGTCGTTCGTTTTATTTGGTATTTATTCAGTAAGCGAAGTTCACTGGCGGCGGTCGACGCGTTATAGCCTTATTTCGTCTTTGGTCCAACTGAATCAACCCTTTCGACCTGTTTACCTTCGAGGTCAAACACGAATGCAAACGCTTCTGGGGAAAATAGGTCAAAGGTTGTGTTTTTCCCAATGGTCATATTTGTTTCGATTCAGAGCATTTTTCTCATGATTTTGTTTACGTTTGAGTCACTAGAAAATGTTGCTTTTGCGGAGCATTGAGTGTAGGATCCTCCACTGCTGATCACCATTAAACTTTTTTAATCCCCTCCTTCCCCACTATGTTGATCTTTATTCCAATCAAATAATCCATATAACTTTTAAGGTAGATTTTATGCAATGATCAATGTTCTTAATCTTACAGGATGAAAGATAGAACAATAGTCAACTGTTTGTCCATATCAACTCTTCATTCAGAGTTTTACCAAATTTAATTGAAGTTAAATTGCTCAGGTTTAAGCAAAAGAAAAATATTCAAGTTGCGACAAAATGTACATAGATCAATAATGACATTAGGAATGTAAACAATTCTAACATCTACGATTTTAATCAAATGAAATGGAAAATGAGTAAGTTTTCACTTTCTCTTCTCTGGTAATATTTAGAAGACGAACGAAAAACAGCTGATTGAACTTTAGTAGGATGGTAAACGACTATCGTCCCTGCAGATGGCAAAGTAAACCTAAGTCTGTGTTGTGATTGCAATGTCGTCGGTGAGAGTTCTCTTCTTCTGACATTTGTTGACTGAATGCCCCATTTATAGCACAGAAAGGAAGAGATATCTGTTTGAGGCTCGGGGTGAAGATGGCAGGTTCATCCTTGCTGAGATCCTTGGACATAATGTGTCGTACAATGCTAGTGGCATTTTTAAATTTATATCAAAAGCAGTTCTTCTTAATGCTATTTAGGTTTTATAACATATTTACTTTTCTGGTTTTAATTGAATGTTCTTTTAGTCTTTATTTATAGTAAACGATATCGGCGTCAAAGTCCTTTGACGTCAGGATGCCAGAGAACTTCAAATCATTCATTCATTCAATCTGCCAAAAAGCGTAAGTGGTTGATCGTTTTATTTGGCGTCTGCTCAGTAAGTGAAATTCACTTGTAACTGTTGGCTTGTTATGCTGTTATCTCGTCTTTGGTCCAACTGAAATCCTTTTGACCTGTAAGTCTTCTAGGTCAAACATGACTACAAATGCTACTGGTAAAATTTGTCAACGGTCGTGACTCTGCCAAGGGTCATAGTTGCTTCTCATCCCGGGTGGGCAGCGATAAGGGCAGATCAGTGCCTTTTCGAAACAGGTCAATCAAAATATTCAATGTTTTTGTTTATTTTTTAATCATTATAAAATGTTGCTTTTTTGGACCTTTTGAGTGCATGATTATAAAAGCACCAAAGAGAGTTTGTTTATTCAAAACATGATATATAAAGTTACGAATATATTCTCAGACGAAAGTACTCCATAGGGATTGAAAGTTTAATGGCTTTTAATTAACAATTAAAACGTCCTTCTTTAACACATGGGAGGGGTCGTGCATGACCCATCACACCTATCCAGGGGTACGACTTTTACCACCGGGTGGTTTTCGTGATAAGATGATAAAACCTTTTAATACATAAAATAATCATAATAAAATGATAAAATTAAGATATTGAAAAAAAAAATCATTAGTCCACTAAAAGTGAAGTGACACCAACTGGATGGAGTCAAGAAGAAGGGTGTGGGGCTCTCAACCTCATCCATGAGCACAGACAGATACTGTATATATAAGGGCTTGGCTCATTTGGTGCCACTTGCATCCATCAAGGGGATGTAGTGTAAGGAAAAAAATTATAAATATATAGTTTAGGAAAAGTGTATGTATTTGCACACACACACACGCACACACACACACACACACACATATATATATATATATATATATATATATATATATATATATATATACCTATATATATATATATATATATATATATATCTATATATATATATATATCTATCTATATATATATATAGATATATATATATATATATATGTATATATATATATATATATATATATATATATATATATATATATATATATATATATATATATATATACATACATACGTGAGAGAGACAAGGACAAAGAAAGATAGATTAACTTCCTCTGGGATTTAATATTGTTTATTTTTTCTCTAAAGTTCCAAGAAAAATTTTGTTTTTTATGAAGACGCCC